>NC_081409.1:85442252-85742252 GCF_030272615.1 Cryptomeria japonica
AGTTATTATAAATTTTCAAATATTATACTGATTTACTATTCTAATAAGAAAATTCACTTTGTTTTGATTGAACATAAAATAGCAAAACTCTCCAGCAGTTGAGTACATTAGGTATATTGAAAAGTTTGGGCTGTATGCTTATATTCTCTATGTTTATTATTCATACTCAAGTTATTTTAGAACATGTGGTTGTGAAGACCATGGGACTATTTCTATAGGATTTTTGTGAGTGTGCATTTATATAAATTATCACACCTTCATAGCTATGAGATCAAATAATGATCTACAACATATAGTGGCCTTCAAAGATTGATGAGGGAGCTTCACAATGTGTTAGAGATGGATAGCATGGACCATCCAATTGTAAGTGATGATTTTGTTGGAAATATTTTCACAAGAGTGGTCCCTATGGTGTCAAGCTTGCTATAAATAGAAATATCCTCGCATATGGATTTGGATGCCAAAGAGATTTAATGTTTTGATTAGATTATCTCCAGAAGGGAGTGATACCATTAACATGTTAGCCATCAAGGAAAAAATTTTGAATCTCACAAGGAGTGACACTGGGAAAAAATACCAAAAAATAGACTAGGAAAAATGACAAAATAGAAAAGATCAACAGGGAACTAACAATTAACTATTGTTGAGGGACTTCAATCCCTTAATATATTTCATTTCTTTTTTCAAGAACTGAAGATTCTCTTCAAAAAGTACCTCCCTATGAGAAGAAAATAAATCAACTAAAGCATAAGAATGAGGTGAGGAAAGGGGAGTATCCACCGAGTGTTTGATTCCTTCATAGACAATATAAAGGGGGTAACAATGAGAAAAAGGCTCTATGACTCTCCTCCAATTCTTCTCATTTCCTCTTTTGAGTTCTTATCGCATGACCAAGGTGGTAGTAGTTGTACTCTTGGTAGAGTCTCTCTAGTAGTCGATGATGTCTTATATGCTATTCATAAGGGACCTTTAGTTTGTTGGATATTGTTGCTACTAGGATATGTTGTCATTGATGTCAACATATTCCTGTGTTTTGGTGATCCGATGATTGTAGTAAGTTGATCTAGTTGGTTTATCTATTTGATATGTTGAATCAACTAGAGATAATTCATTTTTTATTTATTCTATGATACTATGTGGTCCTTTGATCGAGTTATGGATTCCGGTATGTAGATTAGTTTTTAGTGTTCAATGTTGCAGTGTTCTGGTGTTTGATCCATTGGGATCCAGTATGACTATATCTTGAGTTTTCATTTTGGGAGAGTGTTTGAGATGTTTGTGTGTATCTTCATTTCAGATGGTTCATTATTTGATACTCTAAAAGTTATCTTTTTTGTTCGAGTTACTGCTGATAAGTGTTCTTGAGTGTTAACATGTTGATCGATGACGAGTTGATTAAGTGGTGTCAGTGCAGCTATTGTGGATAGTTCTAACATTCTTGTTGGTGTTTCCTAATCATGTCTTAGTTGTTTTGGTGATCCACATTGATCATTGTGTTTTTTATTGAATATCTTATGGGTCTAGTGATATTCTTTATGTTATGCAGTATTTTTCAGTGGTGTAATGTGTTGCGGTTGAACTTGGCAAGATATTTGGTCATGTTGCATGTTTTAGGAGTTGATTTGGGTCCATGCTATGTTGTCTATGATATTGTATTGGTCTGGTGGTTGATTTATGTATCATGTGGTCTAATTTTGTAATTAGGTGTTGAGGTTTTGACCAACGTTGTAGTCAAGGTTGATGATTTTTATAAATAGGTGTTATAGTCATGTAACCTAGGTGAAGGTGTTGAGTCTGCATTATCAGAGAGTGGTGTATGTGCGAATAAGAAAATTTATCTTTCGATATGGTGTATTGAGCAGAGAGTGTTGCAAGATAGATAATTGAACTTAACTGGAACTGTCATCAGTCATTAGCAAATGCTATTCTTTGAGGTCATCTTAATCGGATTGTAGTCCAAATATTGTTGTAAGGTAGTGAACCTTCCCTGAGGGTTGCAGCCTTCTGGTTCATCATATTTTGAGCAGTGAGCTCTAGGTAATGTGCTTGAATGCATGTACATTCCCCATTATAATATTTACACATGTACTACTACAGTGTATAATCTTATTGTGGGTAGGTTCCCATCACGGTTTTTCCCTTGACTAGGTTTTCCACGTCAAAATATTGGTGTTGTGTGTGTTATTGTTTTTATGTTTATCTTTATACTTGTTGCAGTTGGTCAAATTAAAGATTGTGCTTAAATTGTATAATCTGGTGAAAACTTATTCACCCCCACCCCCCCCTCAGTTTTCATCCATTGTTGTTGCCAACAATTGGTGTTAGAGCTAGATCCTCCGGAAGAAGCTTGATTGCTTGAGGAGATCTCAGATGGTAGCCTATGTGTTCAAGAAAGAGAGTCCTAGATTTGACATAAATAATTATATTGTATGGAAGGACCAGATGGAAGTTCACTCTAAGTGTATTGGAGAAGATTATTGGAAGATTACAAATAATGTCTACAATGTTACTCATAATGGTTCGATTACTGCTACTGAAATCAAGGATGCTAGGATGCTAAACATAGCATAAGAGCTAAGGAAGCATTGTTGAGTGCCTTGATCGATTCAGAGACAACTAATGTGATGGGACTTCTGATTGCACATGAGATCTAGAAAAAGTTATACTTTGTATGAAAGAGATGCACAAGTAAAAGTTGCTAAGATGCAAAGGACAGTATGAGACATTGAAGATGGAAGAAGATGAGTGTTGGTAGTTGACACCCATCTAGTGATTTCAGATGACTTCCTATGGTTGATTATTTGTTTAGGGTTGTCATTGATTGGAACTCTTCATGGTTATTTGATCTAGTGATCGTGGTTCATCGTATCTGGTAGTTGGTGTTAACCGATAGATAGATAAAATGTAGTCACATAAATATGTCCATCTTAATTAAATGAATATTTTCTATTTATTTGATTAATAAACCCACTAACCAACAATTAATTAAAATAACATTTAATTAATTCATCTTCAATCATTCTCCTATTAATTAAATAAATTATTCAATTTATTTTAATTAATTCATTAAACCAAATTCACAATCAATTAAATTAATAAAACCTATTTATTTTATTTAATCCCCTTTCCTTTTTAAAATAAATAATTAAAACATTTATTTAAATTAGTAAACCCCCCCCCCCCCCACTTGCATTCTCCTAAAAATGCAAGTTGCACCTATTTGTTGAAATAAATGAATTTTATTTTAATAAAAATCCTATTTTCCCTCACCGACCAAATCTACTTGCAATCCTAAATCCCCTTCTAAACTCTTCTAACCCCTTCCTAATTAGCCTAATCCATCCCCTAATTATTGTCACATTCCTAAGCAACTTGGAGTCACTTCTCAAAGCCTTCAAAGTCTTTGAAAAGCATTTAATGCTTTATGTGTTCAACAATCTAACTGTAAAATCTTCCAAACCACTTATGGTTAAATCCACTTAATGCTCTTACATGACCATTTATGGCTCTTACATAACCATTTATGGTTAAATCCACTTGCACCCATGGTCAGAGACTTTGACCTTTAACTCAACCCTCATGTAACCCATGTGTCTCCTCAAGCATTTATTGCTTTGACCATGGTTATCCTCACTAACTCTTGCACAAGTGTTTATCCACTAGATAAAAGCATTATTCCTTGAATAATGAATTTATTCACTCAACTCAACATTAACCCTACCTCCCAAGTTAACCCTCAGGTCATGTCAAGCATTTAATGCTTCTTCCTTCTCACCTCAACCCCTCTCATGTTGACACTTGTCATCCTAGGATTGGGTTGAAAGTCCTCACATGGATCATAAACCCTTCAACCCTAACCCTTGTTGAGATTACTCAATCTTAACCATCCATTGCTCCATTTTACCTATAAATAGAGCTCATTTCTTCATAATCCAGATCTTGAAAACTTGTATGCATTTAAATTATAGTTAATTTTAGAGAGAGCATTTTAGCATAATCACTCATATATTGTCATTTTGGACTAAAATAAATCTTAGTTCATTTCATAGCATCTCATATTTAGCTTGTTTTTACACTTGCATAGCATAGTTTAAAAGTATTTTCAATCTTGAATCTCCATACGACATCCATAGTGCAAAAAGTTGCTGAGAGCTACACTTATTTGGAAACTTGGAGAGGAGAGGAACAAGGGAGGAGGAGCTACAATCATGGTGGAAGGCATTTGGAGATGCCTTGTTGCATTTGTTGTCTTTATTAAATGCTCTATTATGCATATAGTGTCTCTCTTGGTATGCCTGTTTAGGATAGTCTTTAATTTGTGATTTCTAACACTAACATCTAACATGTGGCTTCTTGTTTCTTGTCTTGTGTTGGTTTATCCTAACTATTCATCATCCTTTTTGCAGAGCATCTGGTAGTCTATGTGTTCAAGAAAGAGAGTTGTAGATTTGACAGAAATAATTATATTGTATGGAAGGACCAAATGGAAGTTCAATCTAAGTGTATTGGAGAAGATTATTGGTAGATTACAAAGAATATCTACAATATTTCTCATAATGGTTTGATTACTGCTGCTAAAATCAAGGATGCTAAACATAGCATAAGAGATAAGGAAGCATTGCTGAGTGCCTTGACCAATTTAGAGACAACTAATGTGATGGGACTTCTAATTGCACATGAGATCTAGAAAAAGCTATACTTTGTATGAAAGAGATGCATAAGCTAAAGTTGCTAAGATGCAAAGTTTGAAAGGACATTATGAGACATTGAAGATGGAAGAAGATGAGTGTTGGCAATTGACACTCATCTAGAGATTTCAGATGACTTCCTATGGTTGATTATTTGTTTAGGGTTGTCATTGATGGGAACTCTCTAGGGTTATTTGATCCGGTGATCGTGGTTCATTGTATCCGGTAGTTGGTGTTAACTGATAGATAGATAAACGGTGAAACAAGGTAAAATAGAGTATTTAGGTAATGTGCTCATTTAGAATGATTGTGGTATTTTTGGCGATTGTTTTTGTGATCTCGATATTTTTAAAGACCTTTGGGAAGCATGTGATTATAATGTTTTGGTCCAGTGCTATGGGTTATTCGAGATTGATGTTGACCTTGAGCTACACATTACACTTATTGAAGCTGACTTGAAGGAGATTGTTTTCGGGGTAAGATCGAATATATAAGAATGATTTGGTAGTTGATTTTTGACGTGTTATGTGTGTGGTGATCAGTTTTGGTGTGATTGAGTGTAGTTTCACATGCACATTTTGGTTTCATATCAACTAATAGCTGACAGAGACAGAGACAGAGACAGAGACAGGGTATTCAGTAGAGCAGAGACAATTAGTGATTCAGAGCCTAACCGAAACTCATTTTGCATTGTCAAATGCTTTCTAAGAGTTTATTTCATTATACTTTCCTATTGTAATCAAATTGTAAGTCAATGAGACTTTCTTGAGGTTTGTAGCCTTCCACACAATTGTAATTGAGTAAGGAGCTCTAGGTAGTGAGCTTGAATGCAAGTGCATTCCCCATCTATGCAATATTTTTGTACTCCTGGCCATAGTATATGAATATTGTGGGTTCCAACCCCACTGTGGTTTTTCCCTTTTTGGGTTTCCACGTAAAAATTCTGGTGTTGTGGATTTGTTATTTTATTCTTGCATGTTTATGTTCATATCTGTTATGAATTGTTAACCGGTGGATAAAAATTAGTTTGTGGTTTTAACTTCTAGTAGATCACTAATTCGTGCCCCCTTCTCAGTGATATATGATTCTAACAATTGGTATCAGAGCCTAGTTTCTGTGAGGAAGCTTAACCACTTGAGGAAGATCTGGGAGATTGATTCAATGGATTCCAATTTTCAGAGATAACTCAATGTGGCACTTGAGGATCTTTATGCAGCTAGAAGTGAGGTTTATACCTTGAATGAGTTTGAATGTTGTTGATTAATTCATTAGTGAGTTGAAAGATCAAGCAAGTATCTACAAAGAAAAGAGGAAGAAACTAATGGACAAGTTGAAAGAGAAAGAAGATCAAATCATGGAATTTCAGGACAAAGCTGATGAGGTTAACAAAATTGAGAGAGAAAATGCTTCTTTGAAGAATGAGAAACAATCCATTGTGATGAGATTGATTAAGGAGATTGAGCATCAAAAAAAGAGTGAAGAAAATCTAGCACAATCACTAGAGGAAAGAGACGATGGATGCTTCAGCCTAACCTATGAGAATAATCAGTTGAAGCTTGAGTTGACACAATCAAGGAATAATGGTCAAGAACTTGAAAGACAGGTTGCTATCCTGAGGGATGAACTTTCTACTGCCAATGAATACAAGGAAAAATTCAAGGCTAATTCATAAAGACTTGATGAGATGTTAGAAAGTAAAAGATATGGGAAGGACATGCGAGGTCTAGGATATGAGAAAGGTTAATCCTTTGAATCTGGACAAGGCAATGTTGAACCTGATCAAAAGAAGAGCAAGAATCCTCTGATAAGACAACCTAATGCTCATAAATTTAATGGTAGATGTTTTACTTGCAATAAATTCAGTCATATGGTGAGTCAATGCAGAAGTAGGATGAATAATGGAATGATGAACAATAACAATATGATGAACAACATGAATAGTGTTTCTACCTTTACCAATCAGTGTTTCATATGTAATAATTTTGGACATGAGTCAAATGTGTGTAGACATATGATGAATACATTTTAGAACAAAGATGATATGCTTGTGGAATGTTTGGACATATTTCTAAATAGTGCAGGATGAGACAAAATTAGATGAACTTCAGATCTATGACAAATAATGTTGTTTGTCTAGCATGCAACAAAACCAATCACATTGCAAACTACTACAGAAGCAAGAACCGGTAAACAAGAACAAATCAGATGAGAAGGAAAAAGTGAAAGTACAAGAAATCAAAGAGAAGCATGAGAATATGTGGGTGAGAAAGGATGAATCCAGAGCTAACAATGGATATGTACTTGAATCTAGTGCAAGATCTTCATCTAATAACTAGGGCTTTATGTCTTAGGAGGAGCTTTTCATGAAAATTCTAAGAACCTCTACTTCGATGGTCTGCAATCGATTGCGGAAGGTTGTAGAAGGAGTAAATCATATATGGAGATGATATTTGAAATTTCCGAAGGATCTTGTGCTCTGGTATGAAATTTCATGAAAATTATAACAATTGATTGTTCATTTATTATAGTGGAAAATTAGGTTTTCTAAGGATAAAAGTGCATTTGAAGTCTTCATTCCGCACAATGTGATCAAGCGAGTAAGAGCAGAGTGAGAAAAATAAAATTGGTGATCTTAACAATGATTTCAGCGACCTACTAACTGATTTCTTGCATTTGATTGTGAAGTGAGGTACTTATCTGTTCAGTTTTTTGGTGTTTACAAACCCTAGGATTCAAATGGCTTTGTTTCTAGTGTTGTGACTCCTTTGGTAGTTGAGATCAAGGATAGGGCTCATCCTATTTTAAATAAATATCCATTCAAATCTCTCAAGGATGACTTGGGAGGTGCATTTTCATTTGTGCCCTACGATGTGTTGCACAATGAGGACATAAAGGCTTATATTCACTACAACCTTGAGGAGCTTGGGAATGCTGATATGTTGGATCTTTATGACAAGCATTTGGCCTACGGTTTGGGAAATCTTTAACCTAAATATAAGGTGTTGCAGGACAAGGATTTTTCGCAGTTCGCTCACTTCCCAATGTTTTATGAGGCAGAATAGATTTGCTACATTTTGAGCTACATGCATGATGATTTCATATGGTTGGATAAGCCCCATAAGATCACTAAGAAAGTGATCCATATTGTAACTGGTTTGGCACAAACCAATGTGGTGCCTAGCCCGAGGAAGATATCAAATGACACTATTATTGTTGCAAGTGGATCAAAATTTGATAGCAGATCCATGACTGTAAAAGATATTGTGGAGAATGATGTAAAGTTTGCTTCTATGGTGGTGGGTTATAAGGTCTACTAGTCCAGCCGGTACAACTCCATCTCTGGTACTACAATATACTCTGCATATGAGATGCTTAAAGAAGATAAGAGGTATGACCTATGCACGACTCTTTTGAATGAGTTGTTGAGTAATTTAAAGAAAATAAAGTAGGACAAAAAGCATACAGTCAAGTATGGAACACTCCTCATTTGCCTGGCATTATAGTTTCTGCAACAAATACTTGGTATCAATGGCAAGGTCCAATGGGCCTATGACAGACTGGTAGCCATGCGAATTAAGTAAGATATATGGGAAATAGGTGATGCTACTATGAGGATATCTTCCCTCTGGGGATACTTCAAAACCTTTCAAGCCTCGATGAAAAAGAGGGAAAGAATTCCTAAAGAGGTGGTAGAGAAGTATAAGAAAACCATTTGCTTCATGGTTGACAAGGATTGATGTTTGATAGAAGCAATGGAGCCTCTAATTGTCTGGATCATGCCTATGGGGTATGAAGTTGACTCGGTTACTCTTGAAGCTTATGCACAATATCTCCTGAGTCAATTGATGGATCCCAACTAAGGGAAATTTTGAAATTTCAAGGAGAAAGATCTGAGTTTACACCAATAGTTTACTATCCCTACCCGAAAGAGGAAGGTGACCCAGATTGTAAAAGAAGTAGCTTCTCAGGTGGACTTCACCAAGGATGAGGTGAAGAAGGCTAGAGAGAAAAATGCATAGAAGGAGGCAACCAAGTTTGCTCCTGCTCTGGTTGCACGGCCTACAAATCCAACCCCATCCGAAAAAGGTGTGTTGAAGAAAAAAGAAAAAACTAAAAGACTTATGTTGCAGTTTCTCTGGTGGCCTCAGAGACTAAGTCTAAGGAAGAGGTGGCTAGAGAAAATAAAAAGGGTCAATTTGTTAGACAGGTGAGGAAGCCTCAATCCGGTGGAGAGTAGCCTAGCAAGAGGACAACATTTGATCCCGTTCCATCCGAAAGACCTCAAAGAAGAAAATTGGTGAAGAATGAATTAGACAAAGATCTAGAATCCAACAATATAGAAGGTAAATATACAATAATTCCTGCACTATCAACAAACTAGATGGTAACTTGAAGAATCTTCAAGCAAATTTTGACAATTTTGATGATGGTGACCAAATAAAAGTAGAGGAAGTTGTAGTATTGTATTTACATAATTTGAGTAAGACATTGATTGAGTTGGAGAAGTCTATTCCAAAGGACCTATACAATATTATTGATGCCAGAAGGATGAATGCAAATAAAATGGATAGAGAGATGAAAAAAAGAGAACTTGTAAATATTTGTACATGTATAACCCATGATGAAGTTAACAGATTGATTTAGGAAGCCAATAAAAAGGAATCTTGAAGTGAAAATAGATTGAACAGGTTGATGATTGACAATGTCGAGGAGGTCAAAAGGGAGACAGAGGAAATTTGGAAGAAGATCATTCAGAATGACCCTTTCTACAAGGATGCCTTCAAATCATCTCAACTAGAAGATAAGCTAGGTGATTCTAGAAGTCAGAAGGTTGAAACTCGGTCTAAAGATCTGCAGGAAGACCAAGGTAACACCACAGTTGATGCTGAGACTGGTGATAATCCTCTACTGACCAAAGAAACTGTAGCCCTTGTACAGAATAATATTTGAGATAAGGGTGAGCAAAAGGATGTTGAGTTAGTTAAGGTGGACAAAGGCAAAGGCACAACTGATTCGGTGATTTCCACTCCTCTGGTAACAAGAATTTCTCCACCGATCAACCTTGATGGATCAATTGACCTTGGAAAGCTTTCTCCAGTAGAGAAGCTTATGCTTGTTGTTGCAGTCCAAGCTCAGGTCAACCAAGACTTGGTGAAGTCATAAATTTAGGATAAAAAAGTTAATTTTGATGTCTATTGATGTTTTGCAGAAGGTGGCTACAAATGTATAGCTAGATTCAAAAGATAACCCCTCTGGTAAATTGATTCAATTAATTAATAATGTAAATAACAATTTTGATTCTTTAGAGAAGAGGACTACTCAAAAGATTTTGGATAGATTTAAGGAAGTTAGGAAGCATACATTTTTTAAGATGATTGAGGATAACAGGGTGACATTGAAAAAGAGACCGCAAACCATTTTTTACACATTGTCAGAAGCCAGTAAACTGTACAAATCATGTCTTATTTTTCCCAAGTTCATTATTGATATTGATAAGCAAACAAATGATTGTCAAGGTAAGTTGGCAAGTATTTCACAATCATTTGATCCCATTGTAACTCTAACCATGATCATTCAAGGACAAATCATAGCTTTAAATGATCAGATCTCTAGTTTTCATGCTGACAAGGAGAAAATTTTGAAGAGAGTGGATGAGCTTTGGAACCTGATTGTTGTCTAGATAGATACCATGTTGAGAAATAAAGTGGATTGCATTAAGTAAATGGCCCTATCCGTACCATTAGACTTGAGAGAGCTAGAGATTCATGCCACAATATTCAATGCATTCATTACAATTTTGGATAACCTGAAGAGTGGGTGGGAGACTCACTAGGGATTTTTGCAGAATGCCTATGCCCATTTATTTAAATATTTATAAAGTATTTATTTGTGTATCTATTTTGGGCAGCATCCCATCTTTGTAATTGTTGTCAAAGGGGGAGAGAGGAGGTGAAAAATGTATATAGAGTGTACAGTCAGTTTGGTGAGGCAGAATATTGATCTAAGGGGGAATCTTAGAGTTATTTTATTCTTTCCTCTAGTGAACAAGTTTTTCTTACAGGTTTCAACACTTAGCCATTTTTCACAAGTGTTGCCATCAATGCTAAAGGGGGAGATTGTTGGAAATTGATACTCATCTGGTGATTTCAGATAACTTTCGGTGGGTTATTATTTGTTTAGGGTTGTCATTGATGGCAACTCTTCATGGTGATTTGATCCGATGATTATGATTCATTGTATCTAGTAGTTGGTGTTAACTGATAGATAGATAATCATTGAAACAGGGTAAAACATAGTATTTCAAATGGTAATGTGTTGGTTCTGAATGATTGCGGTATTTTTTTGTGATTGTTTTTGTGATCTCAGTGTTTGGAAAGACCTTTGGGAAGCGTGTGGTTATAATGTTTTGGTCCAGTGCTATGGGTTATTCAAGATTGATGTCGAACTTGAGCTACACATTACACTTATCGAAGCTGAGCTGAAGGAGATTGGTTTTGGGGTAAGACTGGATATATAAGAATGATTTGGCGATCTATTTAGCTAGTAGAAGCAATGTATTTAGATTCAACAATAGATATTTAGTAGTCTTACAATAAGAGGTTGAAGAAGATAGTGGAAAGTGCAAATGTGACCGTTGTTGAATGTCATAGGAAGCAAATCAGAGCATGTGAATATGAGTTTGATGTTCAAGATGTTATTACAAAGCCAGTATAGATTGAGATCTTGAAGTAGAATGCTATGGTAGAGACAGTTACTTCGGATAATGCTGCTTCCAATGAAGAAGTTCAAGAACCCAAGAATCAGAATAATCAGAAGACTTTGAGGTATGTGAAATTGAATCATTGAAAAAATTAAATTATTGGTGATAAAAACAAAGGTGTGATGACTAGGAGAAGGATTGTTGCTAAATAAATATGTCTGATTTCCAAGATTGAACCTAAAGATGTTGTTGAAGCCTGTAATAATGAGAATGAGATAAAAGCTATGGAGAAAGAGTTGAATCAGATTGAGAAGAATAACACATGGGAGCTTGTTCCTATACGTAAAGACAAGAATGTGATTGGTACAAAGTGGGTGTTCTAGAATAAACTGAATGAAGCCGGTGAAGTCGTAAGAAACAAAGCAAGATTGGAATGAAAAGGAGTCTCTCAAATGGAATGGATTTATTATGAGGAGACTTTTTCTCCAATAGCTATAATTGAAGCTATTAGATTGCTTCTTGCATTTGTTGCTTACAAGAATTTCAACATATATTAGATGGATGTCAAGTCAACCTTTTTGAATGGAGATTTGGAAGAGGAAGTCTACATTGAGCAACTGAAAGGATTTTCATTATCAGATGAAGGAGAAATGGTATTCAAATTGAAGAAAGCTTTGTATAGATTGAAGCAAGCCCTAGAGCCTAGTATGCTAAATTGGACAAGTATTTGATGAAGTTGAGATTTTGTAAAGGTACTGTTGATAGTAATTTATACTTTAAGGTTGATAATGATAACATTTTGATTGTTCATGTGTTTCTTGATGACAATATTTTTGGAGGAGATGATGATTTGAGTATGAAGTTTGCTGATGATATGCAAAAGTAATTTGAGATGTCTATGATAGGTGAGATGAAATTCTTCTTAGGATTCAAGATTACATAGACTAGTAAAGTTATTTTCATTTCTCAATCTAAGTACATGAATGAACTATGGAAGAAATTTGGGTTAGATGATTCTAAACCTATTGGAACTTCTAAGGTGACTAGATGCAAGTTGTCCGACCAAGATGAATCTCCCAAAGTTAATTAGACCTTGTACAGATCTATGGTTGGTGGAGTGTTGTACCTAACTCAAAGTAGACTAGATATTATGCATGTTGTTTGTCTTTCTACCAGATTTCAAGCTGATCCTAAAGAGAGTCATGTTACTGCTATGAAGAGGATTTTAAGATATTTGAAGGGGACTGTTGATTATGATTCGTGGTATCGGAAGAATGATGATTTCATGTTATGTGCTTATACTGATGCTGATTGGGTAGGTGATATTGATGACTAGAAGAGAACTACTGATGGAGCTTTCTTTTGGGGGGAGAAGTGGGTTTCATGGCCAAGTAAGAAACAAGATGCTATATCTCTATCTATTGTTGAAGCTAAATACATTGTTGCTGCTAGCAACTATACTTAGGTAGTGTGGATGAAGCAGATGTTGAAGGATATTAGATTATATATGATGAGCCTAATGTTATATACTGTGACAACTCAAGTGTTATTACCATTTCCAAGATTCCAGTACTACAATCTAAAACAAAGCATATATCAATTAAGTATCATTTCTTGAAGGAGAGAGTCAGTGATGAAGAAGTCAAATTGGAGACTGTATCTACAAAGGATCAAATTATACATATTTTTACTAAGCCTTTGCCTACAGATAAATTTGTGTCTTTGAGAGAAAAGTTAGGGGTCTCTGCCCCTCTTGATGAGAACTAGATGCATGGAGATGTATCAATCCGGTGGACTTCGTAATATTACCCTCTTATCTTGGTTGATGAGTTGGTGCTACTACTCAGCTAGGGTAGTGGGTGTGTTGTTTAGAATGTGAGTTTATCCTAAGGGAGAGAGATTGTCCTTCTTAGAGGGAGAGATGCAAGATTTGTTTATGCCTTTGGCATTTCTATCATAGGGGGAGAGAAGCATGTGAAAAATTGCCTTATCTTTGGAATTTTGTATGCATGATCTTAAGGGGAGTTTGATGGTGCTGATTTATTCCTTTGCATTGAATGTTTTTCATATTCATATGTTGCCATCAGTTTTGAAGGGGAAGATTGTTGGATATTGTTGTTGCTAGGATATGTTGTTGTCATTGATGTCAACATATTCCTGTGTTTTGGTGTTGTAAAGAGATGTTTTTCTGATCTGGTGATTGCAGTAAGTTTGATACTTTATTTCTTATTGATTCTATGACTCTATGTGGTGATTTCATTGAGTTGTGGATTCCGCTATGGATATTAGTTTTCAGTGTTCAGTGTTGCAATGTTCTAGTGTTTAATCCATTGGGCTCTGGTATGATTATATATTGTGTTGCCATTTTGGGAGAGTGTTTGGGATGTTTGTGTGTATCTTCATTTCATATGGTTTGTGATTTGATGCTCTACAAGTTATATTTCTTGTCCGAGTTGCTGCTGATAAGTGTTTTTGAGTGTTAATGTGTTGATCAATGAAGATTTGATTAAATGGTATTGGTGCAGCTATTGCGGATATTTCTAACATGCCTATTGGTGTTTCCTAATCATATCCTATTTGTTTTGGTGATCTGCATTGATCATTGTGCGTGTTATTGAATATCTTATGGGTTCGGTGATATTCTTTGAGTTATGCAGTATTTTCAGTGGTGTAACGTGTTGCAGTTCATCTTGGTGAGATCTCTGGTGGTGATGCATGTTCAAGGAGTTGATTTGGGTCCATACTATGTTGTCTATGACATTGTATTGGTCCAGTGGTTGATTTATGTATCGTGTGGTATAATTTTATAATTATGTGTTGAGGGTTTGTTTGATCTTGTATTCAAGGTTGATGATTTGTATAAATAGGTGGTATATTCATTTTACTTGGGTGAGGGTTTTGAGTCTGAACTTAACCAAAATTATCATCAGGCATTAGCAGAAGCTATTTTTTTAGTTTATCTTAACGGGATTGTAACCCAAATATTGTTGTAAGGTAGTGAACCTACCCTGAGGGTTTTAGCCTTCTAGGTCATCATATTTTGAGCAATGAGCTCTAGGCAGTGTGCCTGAATGCATGTGCATTCCCCATTGTAATATATACACATACTACTATAGAGTATCATCTTCTTGTGGGCAGGTTCCCACTGTGGTTTTTTCCTTGACCGACTTTTCCACTTCAAAATATTTGTTTTAGGGTAAAAGTACAAAGTTGTGTCACACTTTTATAAAGGAAATGGTCAACGTTGATTCAAATTTTTAAATTAAATCAATAGAAAGTGAAATATATTATTTGAATTTTGAAATGATGTAAACAAATAAAAAAATTATATTCTTTGGTTTATTTTATATTTGTAATTTTAACAAAAAATTTACAATTATTTGAATGTAGTTTTTTATAAAGTAAACACTATAATTTGGTTGTTGATAAAATGTTGAAATTGAAGTTACACAAGCCACCACACTCTATTTAGTAAATTTTACCTTTTTTCTTCAATTTTTTAATGTATATTAATAAATTGGAACTTTAGTGTATGGATATTTTTTTTTACTATTTTTTATAAATATATATTTTTCAATAAATTGGAAAACTTGCCTGTGTTGAAATATAACTCTTTCCAATTGTTGTCACATTTTTCTTAATTATTTATCCAAATTAGAAAATAATTATATCATCTTGACATAGATTCTTTTCTCTACTGCATCATATTTTTTTTCAACATTTTTAAAGAAATTTTAGTATTTTTCCTTGACAAGATAATCAATCTTATATTTTAGTGCTAATGACATACTTTCAATAAAAATAAAATATAAAATATAAAATATAAAAAACTAATTAAATTATGAAAAGATATATGTTTTCAAAAATTCACTTACGTATCTATAAAAGGGTATTTTTACATTTCAAAAAAATTATTATTTATAAGAGTAGGAGTTGTTGAAACATTGATTTTTTTTAAAAAAAATTATTTTTGGTAATTAGACCCAAAGTGGTATAAAATATATATTTAGTACATATTTTCAATTGGAAAAGTTGTAGTCCATATATAAATTAGCTATAATGAATCTATATAGACCATATGTTTGACAAAAAACAAAAATTTAGTTATAATTACTTAAATTCACTTGTGTTGATAAGTTGACCTTAAATGTGACACAGTTTTCAGCCCCCCCCCACTCTCAGTTTTCCTCTATTGTTGTTGCCAAAATAGTTCTCCTTCAACTTAGAAATGTCCTCTTCCAACTATCTATTTACCCACAAACCCAAATCCTTCGTGATATCTTACACCTCCATCTCAATTATACGTCATTTATCAAATGTTGTCATTGTATTTTTTATACAGGGGCTTCACTAAATAGGTAATATCATATCATGTGTGTTCATATTGGGGGGTTTAATATCCTAAAAATGAGGGTACAATATATTTCCCATCAGTGAAAAGAGGGGGTTTTTTAATTCGAGCTATGAAAAAATGCAATATTTTGTGCAAATAAGGGGGCTTTTAATCCGAGCTATGTATTGGGAGGGGGTGGAAGAAAAAGAGTTCACGGAAATATTGTTTGTAAATGGGGGGATTCTTTAGCATGCCATGAACATGGGTGATATAACCCAGGTTCACTTAGTGAAGACCCTATGATTTTTTATTAGCTCGTCAATACTCTGTTGGAGGGGTTTATCTGTCTTGCACCCTCTTAAGCACTAGTGTATTCATTATTTAAATTTTTTTCTTTGCCACATGAATCTAGGTTAGCTACCATTTAGATATCTCCATATGTTAATTGAAGGCTTATAGAACTCTTCCACTTTCTCCTAGATTTTAATGTGTAGGATGCATTGGGTTTGAGTAGGCCATAACACAGTCACCTTGCATAAGTTAGGGGAAGATTACTGGAAGTGGATTTGGAAGGGCTATCCATGTAAGCATTGGGGTAGGGTGAGGTGGGATGGGAGGTGGGGCTAGTCTCAAAGCTAGATGTGGAATAAAAAATAGGGTCAAAATAACTAGAAACCTTAGCTTCTTTCCTTATAGAGGATGAGGGAGATATTTTCATGAGAAGGTTCCCAAGCATAAGAGATAGAATTAGAAACTAGAATGAAGATTTGTTGGCCTGGGTTTTAATTAGGAGCACATGGGCTAACAAAGAAGAAGCACTAGGGATGAGAAAATAGGGCTTGTATTTTTCACAAGAATAACTCGGGATTAACAATTTAAGAGGGAATTACAAGTAGGAGTTTAACTAGTGAAATTTAACTAAAAGAGACAAAGGATTAAGCCTTAATGGACATGGGGTTTACTAGAACAAGAAAGTTTTCTAAAAATTTGTCAAGGGAAGAGAAAATCCAAGATGAAAGGTTAATTTTAACTTATTGTTTGAAGTGATTTAGCAAAGGAGATTAAAATGCATTAACCTTTTATACCAACCTCCAAGTGTGACATATCTCATGAGAACCTTTTCTAATTTTTCATAAATACCAATAAGGTATTACTTATTGAAACCATTCTAGAGATAATTAGCCCTCCCACCATCCTATAGGAGTGTCTTCAAAACCTTCCTATAATATCCTTTAGATTTCATCACCATAAAATTATCCTAATTTAGGAGACTACTCATGATACAGGTGGTCTCTAGTGAAACCAAGAAAGAATTGTCTTTGATAATCACCTTTCCATCTTTACATGAACTGGAAAAGTTGATAGAGAGGGTTAGATCAAAGCCCTTCATTGGTTGAATTTAAGAGGCAATATTTTTTTCCACAAAGATCTCTTAGGGATCATGAGCATATATATATATATATATATATATATATATATATATAAACCTTTCTCACTCCCTTTCTCACTCGGGCCCCTTAGAATAGTAGGGATGAGTCTGGAAGGGAATGGAGAAGATGTGTAAGTAAGCCATGCAAGTTGGCCATGCTTTTGAGGTGGCTATATAGGGTTTCATTCAACTAAATGTAAGACAACTACATAAGAATGCTAGCGGCCCTCATTCATGAATGCACACCCAATTCCAGAAAAAAGAGTTAAACCCATAGGCCATATCTTTCTATTTTGTTAAGGCCCCCTTCTATTCGGATCTAGGGCCCACATGCATTTATCTTTAGAGAACTCATAGAATTGGATACTTTTTAATCCATTTATCCCATTCTACTTGCAAAAATATAGTGGTTCTTAATTAATGAAATAGGGTGATAACTATGCCCCCACCCCTTTAGAATAGTATGGGAGATACCTATAAATAATTAGCCTTCTAAAATAAGAAATGATATAGAACCCTTTGCCATTAACATGTCCCATAGAATTGTAGGGCTTAACTACACTACCATCAAATTGTAGGGCAAGAAACCTACACTCAATAGTTGCTAGAATCGAGTTAGAATAAGCAATATCATTGAAGAGTGTCTCTCTTTATTAATCTAGTAGGGCCCAACCAAATTGGGTATGTGGGGACTTAATTAATGTACACTCAGTAGCCCTTCCCCTACAATTATATGGGGATAGGAGTTAGGGTATGTATATTGTCATATATGTATATGTGTGTGTGTGTGTATATATATACATATATGTATACATATAAATACATACATACATACATAAATATATACATATATATATGTATATATATATATCTACATATTTATGTGTGTATATATGTATATATATATGTGTGTATATATACATATATATGTATATATATACATATATACATATATACATACATATATATATATACATACATATTTATACATATATACATATATATATATATGTATACATATATATACATATATATATATGTATACATATATATATATATGTATACATATATATACATATATATATATATATGTATATATACATCCATATATATATGTATTTATATATAAATACATTAAATACATATATAAATACATTAAATACATACATACATATATATATGTATGTATATATACATACATACATATATATATATATATGTATATATGTATGTATGTATATATGTATATATACATACATATATATATATATATATGTATTTAATGTATTTATATATAAATACATATATATATATATATATGTATGTATACATATACATACATATATATATATGTATACATACATATATATATATGTATACATATACATATATATATGTATACATATACATACATATATATATGTATACATACATATATATATATGTATGTATATGTATACATATATATATATATATATATATGTATGTATACATATATATATATATATATAGTAGGGCCCAACCGAACCGAATTGGGTAGGTGTGGACTTAATTAATGTACACTTGGTAGCCCTTCCCCTACAATTATATGGGGGTAGGAGTTAGGGTATGTATATTGTCATATATGTGTGTGTGTGTGTGTCTATGTATATATATACATATACATACATATATATATGTATACATATGTATATACATATATATACACATATATATGTATACATATACATACATATATATATGTATACATATACATACATATATATATATACATATATTTATACATATATACATATATGTATATATATGTCTATATATACATATATCTATCTATATATGTATATATACACACATATATAGATAGATATATGTATATATACACACATATATATACATATATGTATGTATATATATATGTATATATATATATATATACATACATATATACATATATGTATATATATGTGTGTATATATACATATATCTATCTATATATGTATATATAATGGGATATATATATATATACATGTATGTATATATATGTATATATGTATATTTATATATAAACATCTATATATATATACATGTATATACATGTATATATACATGTATGTATATGTTTATGTTGGAATTAGGGATCACTATGAGGGGGGGGGGGGGGGGGCGGTGGTGAATCAGTGATCTACCCGTTAGCAGATTTTTAGACTTGACTTTAAACCACCAGAAACATTAACATGAGATGAAAATGTAGGAACATAAAATAGTCAACCACAAGATCATAACATCATATTTTTTACATGGAAACCCAAATGGAAAAAACCACAGTAGAATTTGAACCCACAATATTATTCCACTATGGCCAATAGAAAAACAATATTATAATATGGGAATACACAAGCATTCAGGCACACTACCTAGATTTTACCGCTCAAATAAAATAAGGGCTACAACCCTCAGGGAAGTCTCACTAACTTACCAATTGACTACAATGATTAATTATAGAAAAATGAACACCAAAATAGTATCTAAAGTGCTTGGATGAGTTCCAACAATGCTTGGATGAGTTTCGGTTAAGTGCCAAATATACCAACTAGATCACTTATGTTGTTTTGCTCTATTCTGCCATGTTCACTATCACAATCAGCTATGTGATCAAGAATGCGCACGTGAAACTATGTTAAGATGGATTCTTGATCACCACTCGCTCGCATACAATCATACCATTCACCAAAATGTTATTTATAATAGGAGGGGGGGGGGCTACCCCCTACCTATCCACAATCACAAAATAGGTCATTTACCATGTCGTCCTGCAAGTGTAATGTTTAGTCACATGTCAGCTTGACTGGATCACCAAAGATAAATGTAGATCATCAAAACACTAATAAAATAATGTGTATATGTCATCTCAATCAACCAAAACATGATTTAATACACCGCAATCACCAGAAAGCTTTCAGATCCAAAAATGTTATGTTCATCCTGAAACACCGGTTAATTGACTACCGATTGACATCCACTTCCAATTAAGAAGAATTATGGATACCAAATCGAATCTCAATGAAGATTTTCCCTCAATGACAACCCTAAACCAATATTAATCTATCAAAACCACCAGATGAGTTTCAATTGCCAACAATCTCCCCCTTTGGAATTGATGACAACACTCATGAAAAATGACTAAGTGTTGAGCACTGTACACCAAATCAAAATAATTTCTAGGGCTCCCCCTTAGATAAATAATTTCACTCTCCTATACTATACATTTTCCACAGTTTCTCTCCCCCTTTGACATCAATACCAAAGATGGTGTGTCATCCAAAATTTATATACAAAGATACTTACCAGAGATTTTACAAATACTTGAAGATGTTAGCAAAAATTATCTTCAAGGATCCTAGGTGAGTATCCCACCCTACCTTCAAGTTATCCAAAATAGTAATGAAAGCACTAAATATAGTGGCATGAATCTCTACTTCCCTCAAATCAGATGACAGTGGTTGTGCCATAGCCTTCATGCAGTCTACCTTATTGCTTATCATGGTGTCCAACTAGGGGGCAATTAAGTTTCATATTTCACCAACTCTCCTCAAAATCCTATACTTCTCCGCATTGAGCCTTGAGATCTGATCATTTAGAATCAAAATTTGTCCTCCAACATTGCTAGTTGGAGTGATATTGGGATCAAAGGACTGAGAAATACTAGTAAGTTTTCCCTGACAAACACTTATTTTCTTGTCTATATCTATAGTGAATTTAGGCAAAATTAGACAAGACTTATACAATTTACCATATTTTGTAAAGGCATCTAAAATTATGTGTAGGCCTTTATTTAATCTCACCCTATCATCATCAATCATCTTCCTAAATGTCTGCATCCTAAAATCCTTAAATCTATCCAAAACTCTCTTAGTAGCAGACTTCTCTAAAGAATCAAAATTGGTGTTTACACTATTAATTAATTGCAACAATTTACTAGAGGGGATAGCATTGGAATCTAACTATACATTTGGATCCACCTTCTGCAAAACATCAACAAACATCAAAATGACCACCTTATCTTTAGATTTAGGCTTCACTAGATCTTGGCTAGCCTGAGCTTGAACAACAGCTACAAGCATGAGATTTTCAACAGGAGACATATGTTTAAGGTTCAAAGGACCATATAGATTTATAGAGATCTGAGGTGGGGTCATAGTAACTGGAGAAGTGCCAATTTTTGGATCAACTACTCATTTTCCTTTGTTTACCTAAGAGACCTTTGCCTCTACACTCCCAACATCCTTTTTCTCTTCCTCATCCCCTTTATCTTTTGCACTGGTGTTGCAGCTTGGTCCAGTATCATCCTTTTGGATCTCAGGGGCTACTAAACTATCCACCACTAGAGGATTATCACCAAAATCAACATCAATTTTTGTGTTACCTTGATCTTTCAGATGTCCCTTAGTCTAAGTTTCATCCATTTGACCACCAGAAACACCTTGATTTTTTTTTGGGTGAGAAGACTTGAAAGCATCTTTATACAAAGGATCATTTATAATTTATTTTCTCCAAATGTCTTTTGTCCCCTTCCTCACATCTTCCACTTTTCCAATCATTAACCTATTTACCCTATTCTTGCTTCTAAACTCTTTATTCTTGGCTTCCTCATTGAGTCTCTTAACTTCATCATGGGTGATACAGGTGCAAACATTTATCATCTCTCTTTCTTTCATCTCTTTATCCATTCTACTGCAGTTATTCTCCTTGCATCAATAAGGTTGTATAGGTCTTTAGGAATTCTCTTCTCTAGCTCAATCAATGTTTTGCTAAAATTATGGAAGTATAATACAACTGCTTCTTCCACTTTTCTCTGATCTCCTTCATCTAGATTCTCATAATAAGCTCCATGATTCTTTAAGTTCCCATCAATTATTATTTTATTTATTAGTTGTTCTGTTGGAAATGGAGGAACAATTGTGTACTTACCTTGCAAGTCACCAGACTCAAGGCATTTTTCAAGTTGACTCTTGACCTGTCTACCTCTTTTGGGACTTCCGAAAGGAGTATGATTAGATTTTTCTTTCTTTCTCTGTTGGGCTACACTGGACTGCGACTTCCTCACTAGTCTAGCAAATTCACCTTTCTTCTTTGTCTTGCCTGATTCCTCATTAGATTCTGTTTCAGAAGCCACCAGAGACACGCCAACATAAGTCCTCTTTGATTTATCCTTTTTCTTCAATACACCTTTCTCGGATGGGCTAGGTCCTGAAGATTATACCACTAGAGCAAGGGAAAACTTGGACTCAAGTTTGATTTGACCTTGGAGGGTCCTAGGAAAATGGACGAACTATGAAAAACCCTTATCCTAAAGAAGCTTGTACTCAAGTTTGAGGTCTCCCAAACTATTCGCCAAATGTTTTTATACAGGTTCAACATGTTCATGTTACCAAGCTCCTTGAGATCACAATGGATGTATGCCCTAATATCTTCATTGTGAAGCACGTTGTAGGGTATCAAAGAAAATGCACCTTCTGAATCATCTTCAACAGACTTGAAAGGGTGTTTCTTGAATATAGGTCTAGCCCTATCCTTAATCTCCATGACTAATGGGGTTGCAATACCAGAAGATGAAGCCATTTTGAACTTAGGGTTTGCGGAAATAGATAGTCTAAACAAATAAATACCTTGATTTGCAACTGGGTGCTGAAATTCACTTTAAGATCACATAAATTGCTATTGAAATCACCAAATCACTTCACTCTACTTATCTTCCCTATTCACTTGATTGCATTGTGACAAATGAAACTTTGAAATTCCTTTTTATCCTTCAAAAACCTAAATTTCTATTGCAATAAATGTTGCAACCGGTTACCTTGATTTTCACAGTAGCTTATCGGAGCACTAAATCTTCTCTGAAGCTTCTGGATAACATCTACATATGTGATCTAAGCCTTCTACAACCTTCTAGAATTGATTGTAGATCACCAAAGAGGGGGTTCATAGAGTCTGCATGAAAAGTTCCCCCTAGGGCATAAATCCCTAGTTACCGGATGAAGATCCTTCACCGAATTTGGGTGCATATCCATTTTCTACCTTGGATTCATCTTTTCTAACCAAAATCTTCTCATGTTTATCTTTGATCTCTTCTACCTTCACCTTTTCCTTCTAATCTAATTTGTTTTTGTTTATCGGAGCACTGTTCTTGCTTTTGCAGTACTTTTCAATGTGACCGGTTTTGTGGCATGCATGACAAACAAAGTTTCTCTACATAGGTCTAAAGTTCATCTGATTTGGTCTCATCCTACACTGGTTAGACATATGACCAAACATCCCACAAACATAGCACCTCTTATTTTGGAAGATACTCATTACTTCTCTACACATATTTGACTTGTGACTAAAATTATTGCATATGAAACACTGACTGGTAAAGCTAAGAGCATTATTCATGTTGTGCATTCTATTATTCATCCTACTTTTGCGTTGATTTTTCATATGACTGAATTTATTGCAAGTAAAGCATCTACTATTGAATTTATGAGCATTAGGCTATCTAAACAGATGACTCTTGCTCTTCTTCTGAATAGGTTTTGCACTACCTTGTCCAAATCCGAAGGATTCACCTTTCTCAAATCCAAGTCCTCACATGTCCTTTCCATGTCTCTGACTTTCTGGCATCTCATCAAGCCTTTCTGAGCTAGCTTTGAATTTGTCTTTGTAATCATTAGTAGTAGAAAGTTCATCTCTTAAGGTAGCAATCTATCTTTCAATTTCTTGACCATTATTTCTTGACTATATCAACTCAAGCTTCAATTGATCATTCTCATAGGTAAGTCTGAAGCACTCATTAACTCTTTCCTTCAATTATTGTGCCAGATTATCTTCATTTTTCTTTCGGTCCTCAATCTCCTTAGTCAGTCTCATCACAATGAATTGTATCTCATTCTTCAAGGAAGCATTCTTTCTCTCCAGCTTGTCACATTCATCAGCTTTACCCTGATTTTCCATGATTTTATCTTCTTTCTCCTTCACCTTGTCCATAAATTCCTTCCCCTTGTCTCTTAAATTGCTCACTTGATCCTTCAAATCATTAATGAAATCATCAACGACATTCAAGTTTCTCTTCAAGGCACTAATCTCATTTCTTGCTACATCAAGATCCTCAAGTGTCACACTGAGTTGTCTCTGAAAATTGAAATCCATTGAGTTAATCTCCCAGACCTTCCTCAAGGGTTAAGATTCCTCAGAGGAACTAGGCTCTAATAGCAATTGTTAGAATTGAGGATCACTAAAATTGGGGGTGAATCAATGATATACCTTAGCATATTTTAAGACTTAACTTTAAACCACCAGAAACATAAATATGTGACTAAAATGCAAGAACATAAAATAGTCAACCACAAGATCATAACACTGGATTTTTTACGTGGAAACCCAAATGGGAAAAACTAGGGTGGGATTTCAACCCACAATATTATTCCACTATGGCCAATTGAAAAACAATATTACAATATGGGAATGCAAAAGCATTTAGGCACATTGCCTAGAGCTCACTACTCAAATACAATAAGGGCTACAACCCTCAGGGAAGTTTCACTAACTTACTAATTGATTACAATGATGAATTACAACAAAATGAACTCCAAAATAGCATCTACAATGCTTGGATGAGTTGTGATTAAGTCCTAATGAAGAGGGGGAAAAGCTTTGGAAGGATGATAAGATGGTTAGATTGCAAAGAGACAAGCAATAAAGTATGAAACAAAAACAATACAATAAAACTCAAATATACCTTGCTTTCACCTTCTTCCTCAATGGAGCTTGGATGAAGTTGAAGTGCACCCAAATGCCTCCAACTTGATGTTGATTTGCTCCTAGATTTCTTGATGTGGAATGCTCTCCAAGTGCTCAACATGATTATTGGATCAATATTTGGATTCAATTGTGATGATGGATAGAAGGATTTGATAATGGAGGATTATGAGGACATGGAAGAGGGATGAATAGAAGAGGATGAGAGGAGAAAATAGCAGCATAAGAATGCCATAGAAGATGTTGATTGATTTTTCAGGAGAAGAGGCTCCAATTTATAGATTGGAGGAGGCCAATAGACGACCAAGATTGATTTGAGATAGAAGGCATTGATCAATGGTGCCTTTGAAAAATAAACAGGAATATAAAATTCCTTGGAAAAATAGGGGAGAAATTTGAATTTCAAACATGAGGATTTATAAATTCCAAATTAAGGATGCATTGAGGGATTCAAAGAAATTTGACTTTCTTTGAGAGGCTCAATGTTGATGTGACATGAGTGGGAATTAAAAATTGAGGAATAATGGTAAGCATGATTATGAGATATTATAAAAGGATTAATTAGGTGTAAAGCAGAAAATCGCGATCGAACCCTAAGTGTTCCCCCCACCACTCCAAGGAGAGAGGAAGGAGGTCACTAGGGTTGACGGTTTTCACTTAGGAGAGACTTTACATTCAAAAGAGGGGTTGAAACCCACAAGATCCAATCCCACACAATGCAAGATTGGATTCTAAATGAGTTTCAAGCGTTAAGACAGCAAGGCTACCCTCTTTTCTAAAGAATGTAGATAGAAGGATTGGGCTAGGAATGCATGTAAAGTGAGAAAGATTCGCTTATAAATAGAGATAGGAATATAGGATGAAGTTGTGGACCTGGAATTAGTAGTAAAATGTCGAGACGATGTTGTCCTGCAAATTTGAGCGAAAGTTGACAGGATGATGGCACCCGACGTGCACACGGTCCTCTGAAAAATCTGTGAAACAAAGGGGGATCTATTCGTCTCTGCACAAGGATTCCAGATCTTCAATTTCAGCCGCGTACCTGCAACCTACACACAGAAAAGAGAGGACAATTGGGGGGTTAGGGATTAGGGGTTTTCCCTTAGGTCAAACCTCGGTTTTGGAATTAACCAAGAAATGAGAATGCTGTAAATGTAAATGATTGTAATGTAATCAAGTACTGATACCTTGTTGTAAGAATGTTTGTATTCCTACATGCGAAGGTTTAAATGTTGTATGTTGTATGTTGTAAGTGATCTCCTCTTCAATGGTTGAATCCTTGTCTTGAATGCAACACTTAGCCTTGAATGGAGACTTAGAATGCTCAATTGCTTGAAGGAATGCTTGAATGCTTGAATGTTTGAATGTTTGAATATTTGCTTAGCGCTTCCGCCTCTTGTACACATATGTCCTTCCTCCTCCAAATGGGAGAGGAAATGTAGTTTATATACTTGTCAATTAGGGCTGATAGACTGATTTTTTCCGACCTTGGGCCGACCTAGAAAGATTATTTTCCAAATTGCAAACTTAAAGACCCGAAGCCCCAAAAGAGACCGGGCCCAAAATAGGGCCAGGGACCGGGGCGTTGGGTGCCATGGTCCTGGGGGACTAGGGCATTGGGTGCCCTAGTCCTGAAGGACCAGGGTGCTGGGCGCCATGGTCCCACCTCCCGGGACAGCAGGGTGCAAGGAGGGATCAGGCCAAGGTGCAAGAAAATGCAGTTTTCGGTGTCGCAAGCAAGTTTTGGGGTCTCCATTTAGGTTTAGTGTTGCATCACCATCGTGAAGACCCAAATGCAGTCGAAATTGCAAGTGTCACAATTTTAGGAAGTTACATTTAGCCCCCACTTTAGCAGGAGTATAAGCGTACGCCCATACTTTCGGTAAAGTACAAGGAAACAACATTGAAAGACTTTCACCACGTCAAGGAGGCAAGATACATCAAGCCCCCAGTGGACTAAGGATCTTACGGCTTCGATTGACAAAGTAAAAGGGAAGATCACGAGGGAGAACCATGACTGTCAGTAGTAAGGTTCCCTCACTATGAGTCATGCAAGAAAAGTATCAAAAATTTTCAAGGCAAAGCTAAGTTCACCAAGAAATTTTCAAGTATCTTGAAGAGATGGATGGGGTGTATGTCCCCCTACGTTAAAGTGATCGCACACACCTCAACGGGGGTGATTGCTTTAAGGTAGTGATACACATAAGAAATGAGAAGAGAAAGGAGCACATTATCAAAAAGATTTAGCCCCCAAGTGTGAGATAAACCCAAGGATAATAGACACAAAACACAAAGCACAAGGTGACTTCACTTTCCTCGGGGTCAGATAATTCATGTATATCATATGTATGTATGCATAATTGTTCTTCATTCCCCAATCAAGGAAGGTCACCTAGAAGAAGGGAACACATGTGTCTTTTGAGTCAACATGAGAGAGACCAAAAGAGATCTCAATGCTTTGCATTGTCCTCAAGTAGACAGCACTAAGGACAACAAATAGAAGAATGAGAATAACACATAGAAGAAGTAACAAAAGAAAGAGAGGAGGAGAGAGTCTGCTATGCTAATGAAACTAGTCTAGCACGTCATCCACCCCCTGATCTTGCTGATCAATATTTCGGGAAGGCAGGAAACATGCTAGAGGAGGAACATCCAACACATCAGATGGAGCTATCACAAGATCCAAACAAGGGCTATGTTCATGTTCCAAGCCACGTTGTTCTTGTCTAGGAGCTAGGATAAGTGCTTTAGAAAATTCATTAGATAAATGGTTATCAATATCAACAAATTCATATTCACTATCAGAAGTAAGAGGAGTAGCATTTTCATCATGAATAACATTTTCATCTATATCATTATCAAGATTTATAAAAGTAGGATCTTTAACTCGCACAGGATTAAGACCATCATGCATCTTATGTTTAGGAGACTTTGGCTCAATTTTCGGCTGAGGAGAAAATGGAATAATACTAGCTGAAGGTGTTTTTGGAGATTGCAAAGTTTGAGAAGCAACTGCCTGAGCTCTAAGACGACGCTTTCATTAGCGTTCACGCACAGAACGATTTCGTCTAGTCTTAGTAGGAAGTTGAGAAGATTGAGGAGGAGGAATGTTCTCATCCTTATCACTTGGGTGTTTAGGTTGTGGTCTCTTAGGTTGGATAATAGGAGAAGAGGAAGATCTCTTCTCTTTATAAAAGGAAGGAGGAGGAACTGCTCCATATAAAGGAGGAATATTTGGTTTAGGAAGGAGACCAAGTCCATCATGACGAGGAGGTATAGGTCTACTTTTAGAAAGTTTATCAAACATAGACATAGTCACATCCATAGGAATGGGTTGGGAATCTTCTTGAGGAAAGACATTAGTTTTATCTTTCAAAGGAAGAACTTCCTTCTCAAGAATGATAGGAATATCAAGTTTAGGTGTTCTAGGTTCACTTAAAGATAGGATCATATCTGTTTTCCACTTTTGATAAGATTTGAAAAGATGATCACTTCGCGAAGGAAGAGATTGGAATTGTTTAGGCCAAAAATAATCAATAGGAACGCTAGAAGTTCTTTCAGCTAGTTTAAAGAGACTATGATTGACAGTAACAACTTCAAAATTATGGGGAAATTTCAAACACTTGTGAATAGGAGAAGCAATAGCTTTCATGGAAGATAGCCAAGGATAGCCTAGCTTCACACGAAATTGTTCGGATGAAGGAATAATAGCAAAGTTCACATCAAGGGATTTGTTATGGACCTCAATAGGTAATGTAATAGAACCAATTGCAGGAGAAGAAAATGCATCAAATAATTTCACAACCACATTTGTTTTGTCATAGATCACTTGATTCAATTGCAAAGTAAAAAGAAATTCTTTAGTAATAACATTAACCATGCAAGAAGGATCAATAAGAACTCCACGGAAAGGTGTATTCTTGACTTTTGCAACTATATATAAAGGACCATCAGGTGCTCTAATAGTTTTAGTAGAATCAAATGTGATGGAAGGTTCTTTAGGAATTTTCTACTGCTCTACAAAGTTAATCACATTCGGAGTCATAGACACAAGATCCTCAGGTGAGACAGAGGAATCATTAGTATCAATTGCATTAGAGGTATGAGAAGGTAATGGATCAGTAAAAATCTTAAGATTTTGGTTAGGAGGAGCTACAGATGTGTTGCCTTTATCATTCACACCAGAAACAAAGATAGTATTATTATCAATCAAATCTTGAATTTTACCCTTTAAAGCAAAACATTTTTCAATATCATGCCTAGGTTGATGATGAAATTGACAAAAAGATTTGTTATCAAAATAGGGTGAATTAATCTTTGCAGGATCTACTTGCCTTATAGGAGGGAGAGTAAGCACATTTTGTTCCAATAACTTATTCATAATACTATGCAATGATTCATTCAAAGGAGTAAACTTTCTTTCTTTCTTGAAAAACTTAGAAATAGGAGGCACACCTGATGCTGCATTCACATTGTTGTTGATGATGTTTTCATTGAACTTAATGGACTCTCTGTTCAGTTTAAACTTCCCAAATGGTTGTTGACTACTATCACCCTTATCACTCGGAGCCATAGGATTTGCTTGTTCCATTTGACTCACAGTCAGTTGATAATTGTGAAGAGTTGCACACAACTGTTGGAAAGAAGTAAACTCAGAAAACAGAAGTTTATCTCTAATATCTTTTTGTAAATTAGAAATAAAGATTCTTTGAATATCATTGTCAGGCACTGGAAAAGAAATTTGAGCATACAAATGCTTATATCTACCAATGAAATCAGTCACTTTTTCTTTAACACCTTGTTTACAATGCATTAAATCAATCAAAGTAACTTTAGGACTTATATTGTTTTGAAATTGTTGAATAAAAGCATTTGCAAGTTGTTCGAAAGAAGTAATAGAATAAGAAGGCAACGAGCAATACCATTGTAGGGCTTTATCTCTTAATGTCCTAGTAAACAGTTTTGCAAGCAACCTTTGGTCATAAGCAAAATCGGTACATATTGTTTGAAAAGTCTTAACATGTGTTAGAGGATCACCTTTACCATTATAAAGCTCCAAATGCAGGATTTCAACATGATTAGGAGGGATAGCTTGAACAATGTCAAGAGAAAGTGGGCTCGCAACATCAAATGTGGGCACACTAAACTTAGATTGATTCATAGAGGCAATTTGTTGCTGTAAAGAAGAGACAATTTGTGCAAGATTGTTAATGGTCGCTTCAGTCAAAGAGTTCATATTAGACGTGTTAGATTGTGATGGAGGTGTTATGTTATTGAAAGAAGGTATTGATTGAGAGTAAGGTGGCAGGACACTATGATAGTTAGTCATAGGAGATGATTGGAAAAGAGGAGCACTACAAGGAGGAATGGAATGGTTAAATGAATTGCCCCCTTGCGCCATGTTCATTTGTGAAGATGTAATAGGGACACTCATTGAAGGAATGAATGAAGAAGTCGGATTGAATGAAGGAAGAGGGTTAATTGAAGAGGAAGGATTGCCCCCATGACTGGTGATCATAGGCGGAATGTCTTGTATAGAAGTGGTCGTGATGTTTGATGTAAAGGTAGGTATACTAGCAATAGAAGTTGTCAAAGGAATAGAATGATTGACTTGAGTAGGAGGTTGTGTATAACCTAAAATTTCAGCACAACTCTTCATAAGCATCACATTCGAATCCACAATGTGTGCAATACTACGCAAAATATCAATTCCATTCTTATCACTTTGAACCATACATTTTAGACCCTCAATTAATGAAAGAGCTTGACTATCGAGGTATTCTTGAGACATCCATTTTTGAAAATCATCAAATTGGTTATCCAATTTTGAAAGTTGTTCTACAAAAACCTCATGGAGAGCTTCTTCATCATCAGGAGGATTAGAGGAATTACCTGTGTCCTCATTAAAAAGGCTATTCAAATTAGGTTCCATTTCCTCGGTAATTAAACCTCGGAAAGACTTAATTCTAAGGCTTCATCTAACGAGAATAGTGTAAGTAGGGCTTATTGTTGTAAAACTCATGCACTAGAAAGAGAGAAGATTTTGAATTTATTTTCAAATTTAGAGGTAGCAAATTTCAATAAAATCAGCTAATCTCCTAGATTTAAGCTGTTAAATGCAATCACGACAATCTCCCAAAATTTTAGAAAAAATGTTAGGGACCGTGGCGAACGGAGTGCACACGGTCCTTGCAACTTTTTTCAAAATTTTCAGGGATGAAAGTTATGATGATTTTAAAGCTAATCTGAAAAAATTGAGTGATTTTACGATCTGTAGATAGGCCAAATTAAAGTTGCAATCTCAAAATTGAACCCTACCAAGATTGTTGAAAAATGCAAAATTTGAATTTTGAAAAAGAGAGGAAAACTGAAATTTTGAATTTTATGATTTTAGAGGGAATACTAAGAGCAATGCAATATTTGAAATTTAAAAGTTGACCCAATTTCACGCAAAATTCAATTTTGAAAGTGGAAATCAAAGTTGTTGTAATTAAACACTTAATTTCAAAAGTCACAAATTGCGAAAATTTGAATAAAGCACTGAAATTTCGAATGAATGCCAACACACTTTTCAGATTTAGGATAGTAAGAAACACAATTTTGACATGAATTTCAATTTCAACAATTTTTGAATGATTAGAAGCCTTAATCCAAGCAATCGCTAGACCAACTTTGACTTTAATTTTGAAAGTGTTATAATTAATAAAATCAGCCAAAATTCTGGATTTTAGTAGAAAAATACAGTAAGATCTAGCTCCCGAAATTTCGGAAAAAATGTCGCAGACGATGGCGCTCAGGGTGCACATGGTCCTCGTAACTTTTTTCCAAATTTTCAGGGATGAAAGATATTATGATTTTATTGCGGAATCCCAAGTTACAGCCGATTTGGAGATGTTTTGATCAGTGAAATTGTCGGTCAAAGGTTGAATCAAGAGGGTTCTAAAAATTAGGGTTTTGACACTTAACCACTTAATTTTCAGAATTAGAGCACAAATATGAATTGATAATTTGTAATAGAAGGGTAGATCTGAAACAAGCATTAACAATTAGACATTTCACAAGCTCAAAAAGAAAATTTAGGGTTTTCATGCAATTAACCTCTAAAATTTGCAAAAGATCAAACATGGAAATGTAATTAAGAAAGAAAAATTTTCAGATCTAACCATGAATAATCAGAAAGGATGTTCACGTCAGGTTCACCAAAATGTAAAGCGGAAAATTGCGATCGAACCCTAAGTGTTCCCCCCACCACTCCAAGGAGAGAGGAAGGAGGTCACTAGGGTTGACGGTTTTCACTTAGGAGAGACTTTACATTCAAAAGAGGGGTTGAAACCCACAAGATCCAATCCCACACAATGCAAGATTGGATTCTAAATGAGTTTCAAGGGTTAAGACAGCAAGGCTACCCTCTTTTGTAAAGAATGTAGATAGAACGATTGGGCTAGGAATGCATGTAAAGTGAGAAAGATTTGCTTATAAATAGAGATAGGAATATAGGATGAAGCTACGGACCTAGAATTAGTAGTAAAATGTCGAGACGATGTTGTCCTGCAAATTTGAGCGAAAGTTGACAGGATGATGGCGCCTGGCGTGCACACGGTCCTTCGAAAAATCCGTGAAACGAAGGGGGATCTGTTCATCTCTGCACAAGGATTCTAGATCTTCAATTTCAGCCGCATACCTGCAACCTACACACAGAAAATAGAGGACGATTGGGGGGTTAGGGATTAGGGGTTTGCCCTTAGATCAAACCCCGGTTTTGGAATTAACCAAGAAATGAGAATGTTGTAAATGTAAATGATTGTAATGTAATCAAGTACTGATACCTTGTTGTAAGAATGTTTGTATTCTTGCATGTGAAGGTGTAAATGTTGTATGTTGTATGTTGTAAGTGATCTCCTCTTCAATGGTTGAATCCTTGTCTTGAATGCAACACTTAGCCTTGAATGGAGACTTAGAATGCTCAATTGCTTGAAGGAATGCTTGAATGCTTGAATGTTTGAATGTTTGAATATTTGCTTAGCGCTTCCGCCTCTTGTACACATATGTCCTTCCTCCTCCAAATGGGAGAGGAAATGTAGTTTATATACCTGTCAATTAGGGCTGATAGACTGATTTTTTCCGACCTTGGGCCGACCTAGAAAGATTATTTTCCAAATTACAAACTTAAAGACCCGAAGCCCCAAAAGAGACTGGGCCCAAAATAGGGCCAGGGACCGAGGTGCTGGCCGCCATGGTCCTGGGGGACCAGGGCACTGGGCGCCATGGTCCCACCTCCCGGGACAGCAGGGTGCAAGGAGGGATCAGGCCAAGGTGCAAGAAAATGCAATTTTCGGTGTCGCAAGCAAGTTTCGGGGTCTCCATTCAGGTTTAGTGGTGCATCGCCATCGTGAAGACCCAAATGCAGTCGAAATTGCAAGTGTCGCAATTTTAGGACGTTATATTAGGTTAAGTAGGATTAGGAAAAAGTGATTTGTAGGAATCACATGACTAGGTTATTTAATTAGAATTAAATAACTGAGTGGGGTTTAGAGGAAATAATTATTGGAGGGGACTTTAGAAGAATGGGGGAATAATTAATTTATTTGATAAATTAATAATTGAACAATAGTGATGGAATTAATTAAATTAGATTTATTTAACACTGAGAAGAATAAGGATAACACAATTAAGTCAATTAATTATGTTGACAGGCTTAAATTAATTAAATATTAATTTTAGGTGTCTACATTTTGCCCCTCTTTGATATAGCATCGTGAAATGATGTTATATCAAAGAAGAATAAAACATAGTGGAAGAAAAGGATAAGGACTAGTAGCATGATGCCCCAGTCATGTGAGGAAGAAAAGGATAAGGACTAGTAGCATGATGCCCTAGTCATGAGATGAGGAAGGATGACAAGGAAGTAGTGGTATGCCCCCTCGAGAGAACATGTGAGTTTGAAGAACACGGGTGTGCTCTCGAAAGGATGAAGATAATGAAAGAGGGAACTAGGATGGGTTGGAGTGTTGTGAATGAAATGAGACAAAGAAATGATAAATGGATTGGATTTCTTGTTGAGAAAGTATAGAGAGAAAACCTAGATTTGATATTGCCATGGATAGTCTACACCACTAATTATAAGAATAAGGATAATATGAAGATCCGAGGCGTGGAATAATGATCATTCAAATAAGAATGCCTTGCACACAATCATGCAAGTGTTGATAAACACTAATGCAGGGTTGTCAGTTCGTACAAGGAAGACCTTCAAACATGCCATGCCATGAAAACTATGCCCCATTATACACCAGCGAAGACATACCAAGATATAGGATGATCAAGGTTGTCCTGAACAAGTATAACCCTGGGACACAAGATGAAAACAAAGCAAAAAGATAAAGCATGCAAACAATATGCACATGACCAGCTGACATCTCTTGCCAAGAGTAGGACATGGATTGGGATAAACTATCAGACTAGGGAAGGAGACATCCTAATGAGTAGGGCAACAAATTGATTGATGGATGACAAAATACAAGTTGGATGTGCAAGATCTATAGATGAGAGGATTGTTGCTTGGATTTAATTAATGCGGTATGGATTGGTGCTTGGATGAGGCGCAATTCAATGTAAGCTCAATATGGGAAAGCTCAGTTTGATGGATTGGATAAGATTAGAAGAAGGATAAATGATTAGCTAGGATGAAAAAGGGGACAGATGAGTGAGTATGATCGGATTGGGGATGAGATTATTGACTAAATTGGAAGAGATGGAGAATATGATTGGATGAGATAGGATTGGATTAGAAATTGGATAGGATGGGGTGGATTGATGTATAGGATTTGATTGAATGGAACCAATGACAAGGGAGAACCAAGGATTGGTAAAAGGATGGATTGATGGAAGGAGGGAGATATTGTTTGGATAGATGGATCAAGTGGATGGATATGGATGGGAAATAGAGGAATGAAGGATCAAGAGTAGGATGATGGAGACCCAAGGACTATGTTGCAAGTGAGTGAAATGCCCCACACTAGAGGTAGTGGAATTAAGGATGCAAGGATGGTGGATAAAGATGTATGAGGTGGAAGGATAATGTGTAATGGATATGGATGATAGAGTATGAAGCTTGAATGCTCGAAAGCATGCATGCATATGCCTTATTTTACCTTTATATGATCAAGAAAAAAGATAGGAATGGAGGAGTCATTTTATAGGATGAGGGATATGAGATGGAGGATATGGATAGGATAGGATAGTCAAGATCAAAGATAGGAAAGGAGAATGGACTTAGATAGGATGCAGATGGATGGGAGGATTGCATGGACGAATCTTGCCCCCAAGTGTAGAGTGCAAGGGGATGAGGGGATTACACATGACACTTGTTTGCCAAGTTTTCATCATGGTACTTACCCAATGCGCTACAAGAAATGGTTTTCACCATTGGATGAAACGATTTTTCTTGACTTTTTCTGATTTTTTTTTTGTATTTTTCTTGATTTTCTTATTTTTTTGATTTTGAATTTTTTAGAATAGTTTGGATGGATAAGGATGAGGATGAGTGGATATGGAAGATAGTGGATGCATGAAGAAGGGATGGAGGACTCAAGAATATAGTTCCATAGATGGTATCCCTTAGTATTGCTTTGAACTAGAGGTATGCTGATAGATTTTGATACAATGAAATGGATAGGGGATGGAAGATATGGATTTGTAAAGGATTAGACTAATAGAATGGGATATTAAAAAATGGATGGTGGATAATGGATGGGTTTTTGAAGAATTTGTGGAAGATTAACATTGGCACACACCTTGAAGGGTGGTGGAGTAGTGGAGGAGAGTGTTTTGAATTAAATGGGGGATAAAGTGTGGATTTTGGGAAATGTGGACCCAAAATAGAAGAGGGGGATGATGGAGTTGGGATGGTGGATTTTGGGACATAAGGACCCAAAATGGATTTTGAAGATGGAGGAGTATTAGATGGAGGATTGGAGTATTTATGAATGGATGGAGCTTTTGGATTAGCAAGTTTGGATGCCAATTTTGATTTTACTTTGGGATGCATTGCCTCTTTGGGATCCACATAGTTTTTGATTTTTTCTTTTGGGGCCTTTGTGGTCTTTTTGATTTTTCTTTCTTTCGGATCATAGTTTTGTGTTGAGCATGTGATTTTGAGGGGACATGTTGATCCTTTGATTTTTATGGATTTTGAGCTTTATGCTTTTTAAATTGGGTATCCAAATTGCTTCCAATAGCAATAGGATGGGTGCATGAGGATCAATGACAAGGATTTTATGGATGGTGGGATGATGAAAGGAGCATGTTGGAAGGCATTCAATGATGTGTGCCTTTGTTGATCTTGTTTAGGGATAGTGGATGGAGGGATGTAAGGACCCAAAATGGATGGAAGGAATGGAGGATTTATTTTTGGAATATAAGGTCCCAAAATGGATGTGGATAATGGTGGATGATAGGATTTTGATTTATATGAAGGAAGTTTGGATTTAAGAGGAATAGAGGATGTACCAACATCTTGAGCATTACCTTGAGGACCCTTAATATTTTGTAAACAAGATGTGAGTCCAGTTTTAGGGGGATGAGATGTTGCAGGAAGATTAGGATCTTTAGATGGATTGGGATCATGACATGGAGATGAAGGGATGCTTTGATCTTGACTAGGGAGGGTATCATGAGATGGAGTGGGAGGGGTGATTGGACCGTGAGATGGAATAGGATCATGCAATCATTGAGGAATCATATGATCATGAGAGGAAGTGGAGGGGATGTGATCATTAGATGGAGTGGAGGGAGATGCATCATGAGATGGAGAGGGTTTTATGCTAGCATGCTTTGGAACAAGCTTTTGGCATGTTTGGATTTTTGGGGATTGTGTGATGGAGGAAGATATGGAAGCTTTGATGCGAGTAGATGGGGAAATGTGGGCATCATGAAGTGTGAAGGATTGGGATTTGTTTTGAGGTGGAGGTTATTGGGGTGGATTGAGGACTCAAGGAGACTCGGCCACTTTGCTTTGAGGTGAGGATTTTGTCTCCTTTGCTAGCATGTCTTGGATAAGATTATGGATAATGGATTTGGAGGACGTGGACAATATGAATTTTGGAGGATTAGGATTAGATGGAGAATTGGGATTAGATGGGGGATTGGGATTGGGATTGGGATTGGGATTGGGATTGGGATTGGGTGGAGGATTAGGATAATGGATTGGGGAATTAGGATTAATGCTTGGAGGAATATGGAGTAAAGGATTTGGATGGGGAGTAGAGGTAATGAATGTGTTGTGAAAGGATGGGGATTGAGATATGGATGGGGGGGATATGAAGGTATATATGTGGATGAGGGATAATATGGAGATGCATATGGGAAATAAGATAGATTTCCCTTGTCGAAGGTAGAGGAAGGATAAGAGATATGGTATAGATTGTGATTAGGTGCAATGTTTTGAGGTGAGATGGATGAAGGTATGATAGGTGGATGAGAGATTATGGGATTGACTTGGTAGGAAGGTTCATGAAATTCCACGAGCATCTTCTCATACCAAGCTTTGAAATTTTGCGTAGTCATGTTGAGAGTGAAGGATTAGATTGGTATTGGATGAATCTAAAGATTAGGACTTGGCTTGGAATGATGATGGATTAGATTTTATTGGATTTGGATTGGATTTGATTGGTCCTTGGATTAGGACTTGATTGGATTTGATTGGTCCTTGGATTAGGACTTGATTGGATTAGAATGGTCCTTGCATTAGGACTTGATTTGAATGGGATGGTCCTTGGATTAGGACTTGATTGGAATTGATGATGAATTGGATTTGATTAAATTAAAGGATTGGATGATTGATTGATGAGGGATTGGATAACTGGATTAGAAAGATGGATGGATTTGATTGATTGGAATTTTGTGTAAGAAAAGAAAGTGCAGAAATACACTTCCCAATGTCAATTTGTAGGGTAAAACAGGATAGTGTTTCCAAATTTTAAATAATACAACACAAGCATGAGCATAAATATTTAAACAACATAGAGACAATACACACAGAGTTAACGTGGGAAAACCCTTTCGGGAGAAAAGCCCACCACCAATAGAAAATAATTTTACTAATAGTATGTCAAAAATAATAAAGTCCATTTGGTAGACTTCCTTCAATCTATCGAACAATCATTCTAGATAAAACAAAACTTAGGTCAATTACAATCACAAAACGCTCAATGGGTATTACAGTTCATCAACCTTACATTGGTTTGCATCTTGCTTCAAATACCAACTAGGTCAACTGTTGCACATATGCAAGTTGGTTGGGAAGTCTAATAGTTCCTATCATTTTAAATTCATGGAGAACCATTTATCCCACATGCATCTGAAAGTTGTATCGGTGCATATACAACTACTCCAATAGTCTCATCCTTAGTGTCCACCTACTTACCTTTTCAGACTCTAGTCCAGGCGACCATCCCCAATCGGATGCTTCTCCATCGGTTCATCGGGACCAACACTAAAATGTTACCCCGATATTTGATCACTAGTAGATGACCTCATCAACCCATCAGAATAACCCAAAAGATGTCATCCCAATCACTGATAGCAGTTAGTAGGTTTCATCGGGTCATTGGAAACATAACCAAAATGGCTACCCCGATCCTTGATAACATCGAATTCAACCAAAACGGATCCATTAGGTAATCGGTATAGCATTCAGCCAAATTCTCTGATAACCGATGACATCCCGATCGTCGAGGGCGACTCCATCAGGTCATCGACTTATGCCCAAAACTGCTATCCCAATAAGCCGATCAACCAGAAGGAGGTTCCATCGGAGATTGGCATAGCTCCAAACATCCAATCACGATGCCCAAAGCACTTTCCAAGACAAAGGAGTGAACTCATCAGACATTAGCATGACATCGAGAATGTCAACCCGATTTCTGATATGCGACCCGATCACCAAAGGCAACCTCATTAGGTTTTGACATAAGGAAAATCATGAACTTTTGATCTATCGATGGCTCTGAATGCAGATCCATCAGACATCGGTATATCACTCTAGTTGCACCTCCGATACCCAATGACAAACCATTCACTTGAGACCAAAACCATTGGCCATCAGCATAACAAGGAAACAACTTCTCCGATACCCGATAGAGAGGAATACATCGACCTAAGTCACATAGATCAGAGAATGATCAATAACCAAGAAGGTATCACTCTGCTACTCCATTGGTGTAGGCTACTCTAATCAACCCAAACATGCCAAGTGAATTTGAGACACTATTCCAACATTTTGGAGATTTAATTGGATTAGAGAGAGAATGAATATGAAAGAACAGATAGATAATAGGAAGAATAAAGGGGGAGGCTACCCAAAGTTGGATGAATGATTTGGACAAAAATATTGGTTGAGGAAGGATGATTGTTTGAATGGATGAAAGTGGATTGGGGATTGGAGAGTTTATTGGATGGAATAAATATTTGACGATGACAAAATGGAATTTGGAAAGAGGGAGGATCAATTTCTTGTGGGGGATGGACTTGGCAAGAGTTCTCAAGTAAATAAAACACAATGGTTAGAAGAAGATAGATTCAAAAGACACTCATGCTCCTTCACAACATATCCTAGGGATAGCAAGTACAATGATCAATGGATCCCAATTAGTTTCCTTGTTACACTTACCCAGAGCAAACACTTAGATGCTTGACGCCACTGGCTCCCCTCCACAACACTCACTTCTTCAGGATAGACAAGGATCAATTCCCATGAAAACTCCTCACGGTGAACTTTGTGTCTCTACTAAGGGTCATAAAAATATGGGTGGCTTCGAAGGTCCAACCTCTTGCACCAATGACTAGAAGGTTTTTGGCCACTATGCACAAGATGTTTAGTATGGCTTCCAGTTAGGAACTAACCTTCACAGTTGTGCAAGTGCAATTGAGGCCTATGGCCCAACGAAGCACCAAGAACTTAGTAGTCATGCAAGCATGATTGAGATCTGTAGGATCCTACTAAGCACCCAATGTGAGAGTGAACTCTCAAATAGCCCCAACCATTAAGACTTTCATTCTCCATGGGCTATTTATTATAGTGAGTTGCAAACCCCAGGTCTGTGTGTACTCACTTGGGTCATTCCCCTCACACCGGCTCTAAGAGCAACTCGGGAGGGCAGGCCCGCTAAGGGTAAACATGCAATAAACCTAGAAAAGACCAGAGGGATCTAGATTTCTGATTGCCTAGATAGGCAAGAGTATACTCTCCTACCCTTTGACTCTTCAAGACAAGGAAAAAACAAGATTATTTTACCCCCTAATTAGATCTAGGTGCCTAAAAATAATAAAAAACACAATGTTTTCTTGAACCTTCTTAGGCAACCTGCAAGAACAATGGATTAGTAGTTTTTGATACTTGATCTTGGGCACTCGACTGAAAAGAAACTACAAACACAAGATGATTAGGAAAAAAAAAATTGAAAAATCAATTTTCTTATTATTTTCTAAGTAATTTCAATTTTTTTTTCATAAAAACTGATTTTATATGCTAAAAATATGAAAATCTAAAATTCAAAAAGAAGGGTTGACTTTGCATCTGTTAAAATAATTTTTGAAAATAAATAAGAAAAAATATAAAGACAACCCATTTTAGATCTCTGAATCTCCTTTCCAACGCATTTTTAATTTTTTAAATTTGACACCTAAGCAAAAAATTATGCTTGTTTTACAAAAACTAGATTTTTTACCTAAACGCATGCACTGAACCCATGGCGCTCGCATTGTTTTGCAGTCGCTCACACTTATTTAGAGGGGCTCATGCTGAACCACCCGCGTAGGAACTATTTTTGCAGTTTTTAATGATTTTTTGTAGAAATCACAAGTGTTGTTTTGCCTGCGCACACGCTAATTGACCATTTTAATTAAAAAAATGATTCTTTTACCCAGCGCACACATTGTTTCGTAGTCAAACATACAGATTCACAGCGGACGCGCTAATTGACCTAAAATGCAAAAAAAGGTGACCAAAAAATTCAAATTTTGAATTGTTCATGTTGTTTGACCTACGGACACGTTGAACCAGTGAGGTGAACGCGCTGATGTTCAGATGGACATGTCGAAATGATAATTTGTGAGCTAAAAATACTTCAAACTCATAGAAATGTTAGAAAATGAGACCTAGGTCCCACCGGGCATGCCAGAATGAAGAGGGGGAAAAGATTTGGAAGGATAATAAGATGGTTAACTTTCAAATAGACAAGCAATAAAGCATGAACCACAAACAATGCAATAAAACCTAAATATACCTTTCTTTCACCTTCTTCCTCAATGGAGCTTGGATGAAGTTGAGGTGCTCCCAAATGCCTCCAACTTGATGTTGATTTTCTCCTAGATTGCTTGATGTGGAATGCTCTATTAGGATTAATGATATTCCCAAAGATATTGAGAGCGAGGGGGGGGGGGCATGAATCAGTATCTAATCGGTTAACAAAATTTTTGACCTTATTAAGTATTTTGCATTCCAAAACAATGTACCGGTAAATAAGAAGTAATGCAGTAAATAGGAACATTAAAGAAAACATAGAAAACACAGCATAACACAATATTTTAACAAGGAAACCCAGTGTGGGAAAAATCTCAGTGGGATTTGTGACCCACAATATTCACTCACTGGCCAATGAATAGATATTACTTACAATGTGGTGCCTGCACATGCAGGAAGGCCAATTGCCTAGAGCTCGCTGCTCAAATACAAAATGGACGTCTCACTAACTTTACAAAATGACTTATGAGAATCTAATATAATGTATTGCTACAATACAATATCTGCTATCCCAGGTTCAGTACCGGTTTAAGCTGATACTATAACCATAAACCCTTATACAAAATTTGCCTTAATATTCGCTCATCACTTCTACCATGTCCATCTTCTATCCTATCATCATATGTCAAAATGATTTATAAGATCTCATACATATATGAGTCTATTACAATATTCCATGTCGGCTTTACAAAAGTATTCACAATTAAATACAATAATCAAAAGTTTTTTCCTGTCAGCTAGGGTGCTGGTACACATTGTTGTCATTGTCGGTGAAGTGTCTGTCGGTGCCGATGCCTGCTGATTGTTATGCATGCCGGTGGTTGTGCATGCCAGTGGTTTACTAGATGAATGCCACAAGGTTGCTTGAAGGTATCCACAAGGTTGCAAGGTTGCCATCAATGACAACACCTTCAATTTCCTTCAATTCTCATTAGAGTGTACAATGCCAACAATCTCCCCCTTTGGCATTGATGGCAACACTCATGAGAAAAATCCAAAAACTATCCCAAAAATGAATTCCATAAATTTTACCAAAAATGTGTAGTCCCCCTAAGCAAATGATCTCATCTGATAGCCATTTTTCTCTGTCCACTACTCCCCCTTTGACATCAATGACAAAGGTTGTCAAAAATTGTCAAATGAGTGCAAAATTTCAGCTTGAACTTTGTAACCGGTTGGTTACAATTTGGAAAATGTCTGCTAAGACCAAGTTTAAACTTTGTATAAATCTGTTGTTGTCCTTAATGATTTCCTCAATTCTTTGGATTGTACTGGTGAGATGATGCATATGCTCCTCCGATGACTTTTGTCCTTGAATTAATGCCTCAAAGATCTCTTTCCTCAGAGAGATAAGGTTGTCTAATTTAGGAATAAGTTTATGCTTAAGCTATCTGGCTTTTGCCTTGATCACTTCTTTCTCTTTCTCTAGCTTCTCCAATTTCTCCTCAAATCCAACTATCTCTTGTTCAATAACTGATATAGGTTTAGATGAACCAATGATATTATCAGCTATATCATCTATCTCCTTTTGAACTTTGCTTATTTCCTTATCAATGTCCACTATTAATAGATTTGTCTTGCATGTGTCCCTGTATAGTTCCTTATACTCCAAAATTGTTGTATTCACTGCTAGTAAAAGAATATTAATGTGTTTCATGCACTTCTTTATTGTTTCCTCAAAGAATTTTTCTTTTTCCTTTTCCATTTTCTCCTTGAATGTTTCCTCATTTATTTGATAAACTGTCAGTATATTACCAACAATATATTTAGACAATGTGTCTAACTGACTCAAAGAATCCTTTACATTATATAAATTGCATTTGGGTGCAATCATCTTAAGAATAGGAATAATATCATCAATTCCCTTATAGGCCAAAGCATTAAAATATGTTATTTTCTTTATTGAGTCTAGAAGTACTTTAGTCACATTAGTAGGTCTAAATTCAATCAATGAAGTATCAGATGTCTGGCCAACTACCTTAACAATTTCAGTTCTTGTAGTGAGAGTGACCAATTTGCTTGTATCGACCTTTGGTGGGTTAGTCTGTGTTTGCATTTCTACTAGAAATGGTTTTGGTTTCTCTGTGATTGTCGTTTGCACTATCTCAATGTGTACTTGTATCTCTACCTATTTCTCTGCTTGTTTCTTTGTGTTATCTATCGGTATCTCTGTCAGTTTTTTTGTATTATCTACTACTAGTATCTGTGTTACAGTCTCTGCATGTTTCTCTGTGCTTTCATCAATATTACCAGTAACCATTCCACTTTCCAAGGGTTCCTTTGAATGCTTAGCTTTCTCTGCTTGTGTCTCAACCCCAATATTTGCTGCTGGTTGCTCAGTAGCAATATCTTTCTTTATCTCTATGTTATCCTTATCCACTACAATGTTTACTTCTTGAGTATCAATGTTCATTGTGTATAAAATTTCTGACTCGGGGTTAGTATCCTCATGTAGTGTGTCAACACTTTTAGTAGCCGGTATATCTTCAGTCTGTGCCGGTGGAGTAACCAAAGGTGGTGGTAGGTTGTCAGTTACTTTTATGTTGGTTAATCCACCTATTTTACCTTTCCCCTTGTCTCTGTCCTTCTGATAAACTTTGAATTTTTTCTTTGGTCTTTTCAACTCTTCTTGTTTTTCTTTCTCAACAAAAAGATATCCCATTTTTCTGTCATTTCTTCTACAATTTCATTGAGTCTACTAGCCATTAGGCTCACATGTTGGTGTCCACTTGCAAAAACTATTCCATTAGCTTCACTAATTAATTCATCAATTTCCTCTACAGAGTTGACCGGATGTACAACTAGTAGTTTCTCAATCTGTAGTTTCTTATCAATCTCCATAACCGCTAACCTCTTAACATCTAACCTTCTATACAATTCACTAGGAAAGTCATCTACAACTTCAATTAATACTTTCTTATAAATTTCAAGATGTAGAATTATGCTATTCTCAACACTTTCCTTTTCTACAATAGTGAATGTATTATACAGTTTGCTAACATTTGATAGATTGTCGTCATCAATTATTTCACTCAATAGGTTATCCAATGGTGGTATAACTTGTTTTTGTTTCTTTTTAGGTGTCAACTTCCTTGTCGGTGGTCTCACTGCCTATTGCTTCTTCCTTGTCTTCTTTGGTGTAAGAGAGGGTACCGATGAGGGTTTTCTCTTCCTATCAACTCTTTTAAACTCAGCAAGAATTTCACTCTCTGATGATGTACCAATTGGTGAGAGATGTGCCTCTGGTTGTAATCCTTTTAAGTCACTTTCCTTAATACTAGTTATATTCATAATGTTTTCTTTTATTTCCTTAACTTTCTTGGCTGCACTCCTTATGTATTTTTCTCTTTTCTTCCTCTGTTTCATTATTTGTACACCACTTTCTATTGTTTCTGCATTTCCAAAAACCTTTTCTTCTGGTTCTCTAGATGCATCTAATAGGGATTTGGCATAAGTTTCAATGATATTTACATCAGCCTCATACCCCATTTCTGTTACCCATACAGTTCTAGGAAGAACTGCCTCCATCCAGATTTCATCCTTTTTAATTACAAAACATGTTTCTTTTTCATATTTATCTACAATACTTTGTGGCAATCTCTCTCTTGTTTTCATTTTTGGTTTGAAGGTTTTGAAGTACTTTGTTATATTGTTTTCCTTGTCTATGCCCATGTCAGTGAAGATTTCTAGCAATTTTTTGCCTACCGATATATCATAACCTAAGTCTTTCTTACCAATACCGAGAACTTTTTTTGTGAAATATAGCATAAGACATACAAGAAGATTGCCAAAACGAAAAGTTCCTTTCTTGTCTCCTTTTATCTTTTTCAGGTTGTTAATCAATTTATCCTTTAACCACTCACATACATTTATTTTTGCATCATTATTGACCATATCATAAGCACTTTTAATATAAAGATTGGAAACAGAGTTCAGTCAGTTTGCATGTGTGGTTTTATAGCCTAGAATCATGCTTATGAATCTGACATTTACATCCTTAACATCATTTACTCTCAGGGATCTGCTATCATATTTTTATCTTGTTAATAGCATGATAGTGTTATTAGGAACCTTCTTAGTCTTGTTTGGCCTGCTACCAGTGGAGGGTAGCCTTGTCACTGCCCTAATTGCTTCTTTGGTGATTTTGCAAACAAAATCTAGCCAAATAAATTCTCCATGAACTCTGCTAAGGAAAATCCTCACTACCTCCTTAGGAAATTTTGGGATGTCCAAGATTTCCAAAAAACTTAAAGTTTTAATTACCTTGTGCTTAGGTTTTACATTTCTATTTTCATCACAAATAACATTTTTAAACATTTTGAACACTTCCTCTGAACCTAATTCCTCAATATTGCAGTGAATGTAAATTCTAGGGTCTTCAGCATAAGCAACACCTTTAGGGATTTTTGAAAAAGCACCTAAGGAATCATCTTGTTTTTCTCTCTCGAGAATGATCTTAAAAACAGGCCTAGGGCGTTTTACTACTTCCACAACAGTAGGGTTTGCAATAAATTCCAGAGCAGAGGAGGAAGCCATTGATAAATACCTTAAGCTGTCTGATAGGTTTGAATGCTTGAAAGAACTTGCTTCACTTCTTCTCTTTGGACACCTTCATTTGGATTTTCGCGAACTCTGAAGGTTTGAATGCTCGATGAATTGAAAAAGAGGGAAAATTAATGATTTATAATGTCTTTTCTTCCAACAACTGCATTAAATGCTCGCTAGTTAAGTGAAACTTAACACATCTGCCGGTAGAGAAGAAGTTCATCTTCACACCATCAAGCGAGGGTAAACTTGTATGATATTCAACTTGTTGTAGTACCCCTAAAAGGTTACTTTTTAGTTGGATGAAGAATCTCCTGCCGGTGGAGTAATACTTTGTTCTACTAGTGAAGGAATAGTCTCATCAACATTCTGATCTCTCTTTTTAATCCATTGTTTTGAAAATTCTTGCTTTACCTCATCTACCTTCTCTTTGCCTTTCAAACTGGGTCCTTTATTATTTACCACCGAAGTCTTACTTCTACAAAATTTTGCAATATGTCCAATCTTGTTATAAGCATAACAAGTCACATTGTTCTTCTGAATAGCCTTTCCATATCCTATGTCAGTTTGTGTTCTGTATTGATTAGATAAGTGTCCAAATCTTCCACAAACATAACATCTCACATTCATTCTGTAGTTTTTTTGAATTATGACCAATTTTGATGCATTTGGAACATGACCAGTGGGTGCATTAATATTTTGATTGTTTTTAGGTCTACACTGATTTGCTCTATGGCCATACTTGTTATAGTTAAAGAATTTCCTATTAAATTTGCAAGCATTTGGTTGTCTTATCAGTTTACTATGATCATGATTGTTTGCAGTACCGGAACTTTCACCAACTTCAAATCCAAGTCCATTAGTGTCTCCATTAGGTTTCTAACTTTTCAGCATATCATCAAATTCTTCTAAACTTATCTTTAATTTCTCTTTATGTTGATTTGTTGTAGCCAACTCATTTTCCAGAATTCCTTTCTATCTCATAAGTTCAGTTTTATCATGTTGCATGTGAATCAGATCTATCTTCAACATATCATTTTCATGGTTGAGTCTTAGATTTTCATTTCCAACATCATTGAGTCTCCTAGTCAAGTTATCTTCATTTTTTTTCTATCTTCAATGTCTCTACAAAACCTCATAGTCATGTATTGCATTTCATTCCTCATAGTACTATTTTCTTGCCTCAATTTGTTCACAAGATCATTAAGAGTTTCCTTTTCATCATCAACACTTTGAATCATCTCATGAAGTTCTTTTCTTTTATTTCTAGCAATAGTAAGATTCTCCTGAAGTCCTTGAATGAATTCTTATGCAGTCCTTAGATCATCTTCAAGTTTGATATTCATCAACTTTTCTGCATCATAGTTTGCAAGAGCTCCTTCTAATTGCTTTCTCAAGTTTTCCATCTGTACTGGTGTTAGAATCTCCCTCAAGCTATTAGGCTTTTGAAAATAGAGGATGAGGCTCTGATACCAATTGTTAGGATTAATGATAGTCCCAAAGATATTGAGAGGAGGGGGGTGAGTTAGTATCTAACCGGTTAACAAAATTTCTGACCTTATTAAGTATTTTGCATTCCAAAATAATGTACCGGTAAATAAGAATTAATGCAGTTAATAGGAACAATAAAGACAACATATAAAACACACCATAACACAATATTTTAACGAGAAAACCCGGTGTGGGAAAAACCTTGGTGGGATTTGTGACCCACAATATTCATTCACTCGCCAATGAATAGATATTACTTACAATGTGGTGCCTGCACATGCAGGAAGGCCAACTGCCTAAAGTTCACCGCTCAAATACAAAATGGAAGTCTCACTAACTTTACAAAATGGATTATGAGAATCTAATATAATATACTGCTACAATACAACATCTGCTATGCCAGGTTCAATACCGGTTTAAGCTCATATTATAACCATAAACCCTTATACAAAATCTGCCTTAATATTCGCTCGTCACTTCTACCATGTCCATCTTCTATCCTATCATCATATCTCAAAATGATTTACAAGATATCATACATATATGAGTCTATTACAATATGCCATGTCCGTTTTAGAAAATGTATTCACAATTAAATACGATAATCAAAAGTTTGTTCCTGTCGGCTAGGGTGCCAATATACATTGTTGTCGTTGTCGATGAAGTGTCTGCTAGTGTCGGTGCTTGCTGGTGGTTGTGCCTACTAGTGGTTTATCAGATGAATGCCACAAGGTTGCAGTGTTGCCATCAATGACAACACCTTCAATTACCTTCAATTCTCTTTAGAGTGTACAATGCCAACATGCTCTCCAAGTGGTCAACAAGATTATTGGATCAATATTTGGATTGGATTGTGATGATGGATAGAAGGATTTGATAATGGAGGATTATGAGGACATGAAAGAGAGATGATTAGAAGAGGAAGAAAGGAGAAAATAGCAGCATAAGAATGCTATAGAAGATGTTGATTGATTTGTGAGGAGAAGAGGCTCCAATTTATAGATTGGAGGAGGCCAATGGAGGGCCAAGATTGATTTGATCATGAAGGGTTGAGATTGATCTGAGATAGAAGGAATGGATCAAGGGTGCCTTGGGAAAATAAATAGGAATATAAAATTCCTTGGAAAAAGGGGGGAGAAATTTGAATTTCAAACATGAGGAATTAAAAATTTCAAAATAGGGATGCATTGAGGGATTCAAAGAAATTTGAATTGAGGCTCAATGTTGATGTGACATGAGTGGGAATTAAAAATTGAGGAATAATGATAATCATGATTGTGAGAGATTCTAGAAGGATTAGGAAAAAGTGATTTGTAGGAATCACATGATCGGGTTAGGTAATTAGAATTAATTAATTGAGTAGGGTTTAGAGGAAACAATTATTGGAGGGGACTTTAGAAGAATGGGGGAATAATTAATTTATTTGATAAATTAATTAGTGGACAATAGTGATGGAATTAATTAAAGTAGATTTAATTAACACTGAGAAGAATAAGGATAACAAAATTAAGTCAATTAATTATGTTGACAGGCTTAAATTAATTAAATATTAATTTTAGGTGTCTACACCTAATATACCGATTGGATCACATCTTCTAATCTTCTCTATTCTACCTTGTTCACTGTCATAGTCAAGTACCAAATCAAGAATGCGAACGTGAAACTACACCAAAATGGATTATTGATCACCACTCTCTCACATTATATCATACCATTCACCAAAAAGATCATCTACACCAGTCTTAAGTGTCTGCAATCACAAAATAGGTTATTTACCATGTCGGTCTGCTAGTTTAACATGTAGTCACATGTCAGCTTGACAAGATCACCAAAGATAAATTGGGATCACCAAAACTGTTATGGTCATCCTAAAACACTGGTTAACTGGCTAGCAGTTGACATTTGCTTCCGGTTAAGAAGATTTATGACTACCAAATCGAATCTCCATGAAGAGTTTCTATCAATGACAACCCTAAACCAATAATAATCTTTCAGAAGCCACCAAATGAGTGTCAATTGCCAATAATATATATATATATATATATATATATATATATATATATAGAGAGAGAGAGAGAGAGAGAGAGAGAGAGAGAGAGAGAGATTGTGTTGCTAACAATATTGGCTTCTAAGCATCATATTTGAGATATTTGGGGCAAAAGAAGTGTCTTCATCCAGTATTAGGAAAACATTCATTTGATTAGCTAGATTATCTAGAATATCTTTCAAAAATTTACCCTATCTAAATATGTATCCGATCAAATGATTTTGGAAGGAGGTTATATTGGTCTAGGTAGAAGATATGAAGTCATAGATCAACAATTTGGGCTTAGAAATAATGATATCATGGTAGGTTGCTTCCTTTCAGTACAATTAAAAGTAAGCACCCCCAAGTTGATGGTGTAGGGAAAGAGTATTCTTCCTTTATGGTCCCTCATAGTGTCAACCTCACGCACCTATCTTGGAGAGGAACATGTAATGTTTTTGAAGATTTTGATAAGAAACTTTTTACTCTACACTACAATTTTGATGGAAAGTTGTTGTACATGGAGTTGAAAAAGAGTTCTTTATGCTATAATTTATATATACACCACTAGCTCATATATAATTACATTCAGAAGTTACACTTACATGATTCAAGGCTTGAATATCCTATTCATTTATAATTATTTTAGTGAGAATTTCTTGTACAAATAAGAGTTTCAATCCAATTGCTAATTTGCAATGTATTATGAATGTGCTGGTACAAAATTTATAAAAAAATTATGTTCTTAATATTCTATTGTTTAGAGATTCATTATTTTTATTTGAATATATATTCTAATATTCAATATATTTAATTTTATTAAATTATTTTGACCACTTCCAATTATGATTCCTATTAGTTGTGTGAATAATCACTTATGTGTTTTGAGTTGTCTCTAAGTTATAATTTTATCGATTATAAAATATTGTGCACTTTATGAGAAAGAGAGGTAATTAGAAAGTATCCAAATATTGAATTACTAATATATTCACTTAGATTATTTTTTATCTTAGTTTTCCAGTTTAGCATTATCTTTCCATTTTCCTCCACAAATGGAAGTTGTAAGAGTTTATTGAAAATATATAAGCAATTAGCTTTATAATCCTTTAGGTTATTATATCAATCAATTCATGCACTTGCAATCTTCCCAATACTTATATTCACATGCTTATGGATAAGATAGACACCAGAAATTGTCCTAACTTAATTAAATAAATAAATATTTATTTTATTTAATTATTTTAGCCTAAGCCTTCTATTATTTAAATATATTTTTATTTATTTAATTCACTAATCCTCTTCTAGCCTTTCCCTATTTAACTAATTATCTTTATTTATTTAAATTATCCTTTCCCTAAATTAAATATATATTTTATTTTTTTAACAGTCCCAATAAAAAATGTATTTAATTAATTCATAGTCTTTTCTCTCCATGACACTTGTAATTCATCTCTTCATTTACCTTTAACTACCTCCCTAATATTTTCCTATTTTCTACACCTACCCTTTAATCCTATCTGTCCATTTATCCCTCCACCTCTTAATCCTACCCCTTCATCTTATAAGGTACTCTCTATATAAGAGGATCCAGTTGGTTCCCAAATAAATAGATCCTAGATCCTAGAGAAATAGCCATTCAATCATAGATATACTTAGGATTGGTTTTGGCCAACGAACAAGATTCAGCACAAAGGATTCAATCTTCTACTCTTTAGGCTCTGCAGGACCTAGGTGGGTATCCCTGTTGCAATGTTTCACAATATTTTAACTTTACATGGACATACATTGCACTGTTTAGAAAATACTTTCAATGAAAATATACCAAGGAAAAGTATGATATACTACGAATTCTGGCTTGAACCTTAGTTTGTACTACTTTACTTGCATTGAAAACTCGTTCTAATCTATTTTACTCCTAATGTAGAAGAACTAGAAAATGAAATATAAACGGTGAAATAAGAATGTTGAAATGATCCTAAAACCTAGAAAAGTATGACCAGTGCCTGTTCAGGGAGATACCGAGTCAGATAACAGGTCTAAAGATAGACAATATCATAGTATTAGCATTAGAATCCAATACTAAACATTCAAGACTTTCTTAAAATTCTTAGACTGAAAATATATTCATAACTTCCTCACAAAACCTCACACAAATTTTGTAGTATTCAAGACAAAATTTAATTCATTTACTTGAAATGAAACCTATCAAGACATACACATTCTCCATTAGAGAATACAAATTGAACATGTTATTAACATAACAACTCATCCAATACCATACAAAAGATATGAGCAAGAAAAATGAATGTCCTCTTTATTGATTTTTAGAAAAAAATGATACATTCATGATAGATTACTATTCTAAAAAATCTATAAAAGACTAACTATCATAATGTTACTTCAAAGCTATCCTAGTACATACTGAGCAAATTTTCAAAATCATTCTTCTTTTCCCTAAATTCCATTTTATAACAAAAGGGAGAAAAGCAAGCCTCAAGCAAAGAAGACACATGTCAAAAGTACAAGTTATTATAATTTTCCCTAAGGCCTTTATGTCCTTGCTAACATGCGTGCACATCTCTTTGTTGTAGTAAATGCGAGGGGTGCTAAGAAGACGTCATTCTAGAGACTTTGGGCTGAAGGTCTGTAAAACTATCTCTTCATTGGTACCTTGACACATTCCTCTCTCAAGATCTGAAGTACACATTGGTGCTTGGTAGTAGGTAACCTAGAGAACAGTCCTTGATGATTCAATGCTTTTATTAGTCCTCAAAATTAGCACCCTGCAAAAAAATTCAAAATAACAAAATAGAAGAAGCAAACTAGTCTTCTCCCTCTTCAACCTACTCTTCTTCCAAGGAGTAGTACCTTTTATGTAGGGCTTAAATTTCTCCCAATGGCCAAGTAAAATTCTTCAAACCCTACAACTTATTTATTTCTTCCTTTGTTCTATGGGCTACCAGAGTTATGGCCTCCAAAGTAAATCTATGGTACATGAAATATAACTCCATGATTTTATCAATGATATTAAAATATGAGTCACTTTGGGCCACTTTGGGCTGGATCAATAGCTAAGGAAGTCAAAAATGCATTTATGGCATCTTGGAAGCATTGCTTCCACTCCTTGAAGCTCTTGATCAGTCCTTCTCCTGTCAAAATTGTGGGATTTCCCACTTTTTCAAACTTCAAAAAGAATCAATCATTTTAATCAATGTCTTCTTCTCATCTTCAATATTAGGCAATTATTTGATTATTAAATTGAAGTTTTTCCAAGTCACCCCTACAACTTTGGGTGGAGAGGCCATGTTCTTGACTGCCAGCATGACTTCTTTTAAGTCTTGACCCTTTGGCATCCAAGTAGCCCTGATTAGCTAAAAGAATGAAATAATTTCCTCTAGTTGATGGAGGAGTTGTGAAGTCAAAGAATTTTAGGTGTGAACCTCACTTAATTTCTTAATAACTTTATTTGCCACCTTCAAAATTGAAGCCTTTCTGATTTTAAAATAATTATTCTCAACTTCATCCTTGACTCTATGTAATTATTTATTCATTCTTTCTAATTCTTCAGACTAGATTCCTCCTAAAGAATCTACAGTCACTTTCTTTATTTGTTCATTCAATGCACAATTTTCAATGAATAATTTGTTGTAATTGGCATTAAGTGACACATGCATATCATTTAATCTCAAATCTTTTTTCTCAAGATCATCCACTGCTAATTGAGTAAATTGGACCACATGTGAAGTGATTTCCATGACCTCTAATGAAGTGATGTCTTCAAGGGTCTTGATTATTGCATCCCCTGTCCTTTTCTATCCACCTTGCAGAACCATAGGCTTTTGGACATTTGGGGCCTTTGACCATAAAGAAAAATCCTTTAGCCCTACTCTCATTGCAGACCCATGATCTTTGAACTCTTTGGAAAAATTGGAGTCCTTCTGCCACATAATATAGTCTGACAAAAAGATTTTCTCAAAGTCCCATCCAGGGACAAGAAGCATGCCACTATTTCTAATCATCTCCTTGCCTTCCTCAAGGGTGCATTTGAAACTATTCCTATCAAAATTTCTAATCCCCTCATCAGATGGATCCTTCAATTTTTCCCTTAGCCAAAAAGGTTTGAACTTGAGAGAGTTCAAAATTGTCATCTGCTATGAATTTTTTTGAGGTAATGATCCTCTCATCATCTGCCTCCTCAACAAGGATTCTACTCTGGATAACGGATCTATCTGAGTCATTTAGGACCTCAACAACCTCATCTTCATAGAATGTTTCTCAAGGGGGAGAAGGGGGTGGTGCATATGTATCAAAATCCATTTGGACATCTACAAAATTGAACACCTTCCTTCTTCAACTCTCCTGACCTATTCAATTGTCTACCTAGAAGTGCTAGGAGTTATTCTTTCAATTTTCATTGTATGCCCTTTCACCTTGTATACTGTAGGGGTAGGGTAAATAGGCCTTATCAGAAATTTAACCCCTTTGTCCTTGGCATCCCTTCTCTCCATTTCCATCTTTATTATATCATATTCCTTCCTAAGCATGAAAGACATCCTGGCAAAATCAATCTGGAATTCCTTGTAAAAACCTTCAAAATTGGGATCGTCTTGTTTCATCTCTCGCTCAAGCTTCTTCATGAACTCCCATTTTTTCCTGTGTTTTTCTTCTTCAGCAGTGTGAGTAGTTCTTATTAAATCCTCTTGCTCATCAAAAGAATTAAAATATCCCATCTCCTTTAAATTATTCACTCTCAGGTCATTTACACATCCGTCAAGATCATAATGTAGAGCTTGGGGGTGAACTCACAATAGTGGTTCCCACTTTTTTGCCACTTTTGACACTGAGATGAACATTTTTAAAATAATCTTCAACTTCTGAGAACTATAACTTTTAGACTATTAAAAATTTGAAGATGATGTAAATTAGTGATTTGTAGAATTTTGTTTGTAGATTCTATATACATTTTTTTCAAATTTTTTTGAAGGATTTTCTTTTAAATTTTCCATCTCCCTCAAAAAGTAGTTTTTTACAACAAACTACATTTTTTAAGAGTAATGTGCCTCCCGAAACGCATAACATTTTTTCTATAAATGATAAAAACTCAATTCTTTTGAAATTTAGTTTGTAACATCAATATCCAAGGCTTGCAATTCATTTGATAGTGATATGTTCAATATTTTTCATTTTATAAAGTTTTGAAATCCGACTAATCATAACTCACACATAGGTTTAAGTTTGAACACATAACTTGTTCTATATATATCAAAATTCAATTTTATTTTTATTTTTAGAAAGAAGACATCAAGATTTTTCAGAATTTTTTTGAATTAGTTTCCTATTTTTCCCAATGCGTTGAATAGAGAAGTTCATGTTCGGTGAAAACCCAATATTCCATAAAATTAAAAAAACAAGAACATAATAAATTCAAAATATAACAAAACTATACTCATTGGAAAGCTTGCTCCAAGTACTACCATCTAATATTTTTGGGTTATCAAGATTATTTCATTCGTGCTTTGAACCAGAGCTCCGAAGTCATAAATTCTTCAGAACTCTGAAAAAATTTGGGAGAAACCTCTAACAGCACAGTTCGAATGAACACTGGTTCGAACGAATTGGGTTCACTCGAATCATAAGGGGTTTGAGCAAACCCCCATTCGCTCAAACCCACATGCTTAATTTTGGCCCGTACTTTTTGGTAACGGTCAGGTTTGAATGAACCCGACCATTTTTAACTGTCGGGTTTCGTTCAAACCTAGGCCAATGCAATTTTTATTTTATTTTCATTTAAGTGGAGTCGTATAAATGTCCATAATTTTTTTCATTTTTTATCACACAAATGATTAAAATAATTCACATTTTTGGATGAGAGAAGACATTTGAAAATTATTTTTTGGGCAATAATTTGAAGATATTTGGAGGTTTTTTTAAAAGAATGGAGAACAAGAAGAGAAGGCAAAATAAGACTTCAAGGAATTATTCTCTTGAAATGGAAGAAAGATATCGAGAACACAGAAGACAAAGATATCATGATGCAAGTATGTATTTTTATTTTTATTTCTATTTAGTTATATATATATTATGTACCAAAAATAGTGTTTATTTGTTAGGATTAATTAGTTCAATATTTTTATCTAATATTTTTAATTAAAATTAATTTAAAAAATCTTAATTAAATTAATTGGAAACAGTCTAGGATTAAAAACAATCTCATTTTAATTGGAAAGAATAATTAATTTGAGATAATATGTGTATTTGCAAATTTCAAATTCCATTAACTTGCTTGTTGTGTAATTGCATTTTTCTCCTATATAATTAAGTCCATTTATAATAGATAAGAGCTATTAAGTCATAAAATTAATAAGACCTATTATGTCATAATTTAGGTTCTAACTTATATATATTGAATATTTAAGACATGTACTTAATTTCATGTGATAGGAAGTTAATATCACATAATATATCTGTCTTAAGGGGAGTCAAGTATATTAATGTGAAATGTTTTTGCATACATGGTCATATTAATTTTAATAATAAGGCCTATTATGTGATAAATTAGGACTGTTACATTGATTATAGGTCTTAAATGTGACACAAATTTAGAACCTATTACATGTCATAATTTAGGTTCTATTTATATGACTCCACGTATGCAAAAACATTTCAGATTAGGAGGTCTATTACATTGCAATAATAGGTCTTAAATACACATGTGACAAATTATAGTCCACCTGTTATGACATAACAAGTTAATATGAGGTCACCTTTATCGTATGCATGCATCAAAATTTTTGTACTTTTAATTTTCAAAATTGGAATTTCTAATTTATCAAAATTTCATTTTATGAGTTATAACATTAAGGTTCTAAAAGTAATTAAATTTAATAAACCAAATTGAACCCTAATTTTAACACAAAGCTTTAAGCCAAATTCACCCCTATCCTTAAACCTAATTGAATAATCTATTAATTTGAACCTTACACCAACTCTTAAATTATGTTCAGAACGGGCTCGAGAAGAAGGGAGTTCTGAAGCGGGAGTCAAGGCAAACGAACTTATTGAAGAAAATTATATAGTTGATTAACATAGGGAGGGGATTGTCCAAGTTGAACCAATGGAGGTTGAAGGAGAGGGGTCAGGCTCCTTACCTCCTACCACTGATATGTATGAGCATATTATGGATCTAGCAAAAGAGGTGAAGAGAAATATTTCTTATAAAAATTTAGATCATTTACTTGAAATGGATGTGGATGAGTTGAAACGTCTCAGTAAAGAACCTAGACATACTAAAAGGAGGTCAATGAATAAAAGTGCAAAAGAAATAATTTCTCATTTCAACAATCTTGCTACTACACTAGAAAAAGCTCAATTGTTATCAATTGTACTTACTCATAAAGACTTAATAGATCCACTAAAATTGTTGGGTATAGATACAACAAGTCAAAACAGGAAAACTTCTCAGCTACAAAAATCTATTGTTGATAATATTAAGAAAGGTTTGGTGAACTTTGGTTAAAAATCTCGAATAGTAGATAAGACCATTTCAAGAAGAGTGATGTTGACATCTTTAGTAAATGAAAGATTGCCTCAAAAAAGATAAATCTCTTCACTATCATCTGAGTTTGGTTTTAGTAGAAGGACAATATATAAATATGTTAAAAGGAGAAAGAGTTTGGATGATACTACCTCGGAAGGAAATTGGGCAATTATGTGTAGATCTCCTCATTCTAATAGAATTGAAGATGTTGTTAGGAACTTTGTGACAAGTTTTTGGAATGATAATTCTCGTCCTTCATCGAATAGTAGAGATGTTATCAAGCAAAGGATTGGTCCTGATCATTATGATCTCCATGTAAAACATTGGATAGACACAAAAAAATGTGAATTGTATGTGTTTTTAACTAGAACAAACCATCATATAAAGATTGGACAAACCATTTTTGAATGGGTAAGGCCATATTATGTGAAGTTAAACAAAGTTTTTGAAACTTCTTGTTGTCGTTATCACATTGAATTTGACTTGTACTATTAGGTGTTTCGAAAGATTAGAGAAGATAGTGATGGTTATGAAAATTCTCCTCTTAAACGAACAAGTCAATTCATAGCAACCATCTTATGTGATAAATTAGATGATAATGCAACCGGTCAAATAAATTGCATAAGAGGAATTTGTGCAACATGCAGGGACTTGGCTAAATTGCCTTTGAGAGATGAAGATACTGACATGAGGAAGATGGTAAATTGAAAGAGTTACAAGTACAAAAAATTTGAAACAAAATTTGGAAAGGAATCTACAAGGCTAGATTATGTAGAAGAGGAAATACCTATTGGAACATTTATGGAAAAATTTTGTAAGTTGATAAAACCATACATATGCCATGGTTTTTTTGCCAAGTGGCAAGCAGAACAATTTAAAAGATTAAGAGACACTTTCCCACTTGGAACTATTCTATCTATAGTGGACTTCATAGAGAATTACTCTTTTGCACATCAAAAAGAGATTCAATCAAAGTATTACTTTTCAAAGCAAATCACTATTTTGGTGCATGTGTGTTATCGACATGCACAGATGAATTGGATGTTGTTGATAGTACATTTGAAAATTGTGTCATTAAGAAAGAGTGCCACTTCTATATCAGTGATGATAAGGAGCATGACACACTTTTTGTACAACATTGCTTTAAGAATTTTTTTGAATATTTGAAAGATAGAGGCATAACAATAGTTAAACATTTTGTTTGGTCTGATGGATGTGCGGCACAATTCAAATCTTTGAGGCCATTTTATGGACTATGTAGATATCATCGAAATGATAAAATACCACATGTTTGGAGTTTTTTTGAGAGTGGTAATGGAAAGGGTGAACATGATGGTGCAGGAGCTTGTATCAAACGTGCTCTAAGAAAGCATCAAATAAAGTACATAGGAGAATGTATAGAAGATGCACATGATGTTGTTGAATGGTGTAAGAAACACTTTGAGCAACCTAATTATCCTAGGGAATGATCATCGCGAACATACAAACCCATTCCATATAGAGTATTTTGGGAGATAACCGGTACGTGTTCTCTTTTAGTGTTTTATTTTATTTTATTTATTTATTTAAAAATGTTCCTAGTTCAAATATTTCAATTTAACAACTTGATCTACATGTACATGTTCTTTTACACATGTACATTTTGCAGATGTGGATAGAAGATCAATGCATGGATGCAAGAGCATGGAGAGGACAAGATCTTTGCATTGTGTCATGAGTACAAATAATCGCCCATGGACATTATACACTAGGGATTATTCATGTTTTTGTTCTGAATGCATTTTTGAAAACTATGTTGATCGCAAGAACCAAGAGCTTGGATATGTTAGTGAATGGAAATTGGTGCTACTAGATGTTTCTGACACATACGAAGATTTAAATGAAGACAAAAACTTGGAAGGCATTCCTTTGATTTTTGGTGATTATGATCATATTTCAGGATTGATTAAAAAAGGTACATATGACGTACACATGTATATATTTCCTTAAAAAATGTTGCATACATGTAAATATTTCCTTAAAAATGACATGTAACATAGAATTTATTTAACTTGTGTCAAATTGCAGGAGATATTTTTGCAGTCATAGAAGAAGATGAAAATATAGAAGGTGTTAGTTATTATTTATTGCATTGCACAGAAGAGAGATAGAATTTATCGAAATCTAAAATGAGTGATGGAATGTCATTTCCCACAGGTTTGAACTGATTTGAATATGTATGTACAAATCGATTACGTGCAAATTTTTAATTTCTCACATTTCTTATATACATGTACATGTAGGCTCAGTTGTAGTGCAAGGGACATATTTCAAACAAGTTAAAATTGTTCAACATGGGATTCATTTCACTCAATACCAAATTAACAACAAGGTACATCAGTATAGTCACTTGGTCATTGTTGTTGGCCTAATTATTCAAATAGTTCCACGTCGAGGGTGGTCTCAAAAGTGGAGACTAGATAGTGAAGATCATGACAAAATATTGAGTGTTATTGAAGAGCATTGTGAACCACTTGATGTGGTATGAACTATATATATTTAGTAATCCAAATTATACATGTGGTTCAACCCACATGAATTGAATTAATACTTGATAAATTTTAGATCTCTTAACTTGTTTTGAAACTTGGATAAATATTTTTTAAGTTTAAATTCATGAAATTTTTAATTATATCAAATTAGGATGTATGAAGTTAATTCAAGTATGTACATGTTTAAATGCATGTTTAATTTGTATGTATATATAGTACTGTATCTAATTCTAAATGAATGTAATTTGTAAGGACCACTAGTTAAAATAATTTAATTAAAAATGCATATTTAAATTAGAATGTAATATGTACATGTGTAAAATTGATATATGGAATTAGGACATGTGTAATTAGGACATGTACATGTTGTGAACTATTTAACTTGTATACATACCTAGAAGTACATACCATGTGAACTATTTAGTACATGTGACCTATTAAGTTTAGTTTGCTCATTTCATATTAATTAGTTCAAGTGTGATTTTTATAAATTGTTCATTTGTTCATTGGAGTGGATATACTCTTTTGTTTGAACATGTTCTTTTAAATTTTAATGCATATCTACTATATGTACATACGTGTTACATGAAGTTTTAAATTTAAAGTTTTAGCATATATATATATATATATATATATATATATATATATATATATATATATATATATTTGAAAGTTTTAGAGAACGTGTGCCTTCTTGATCATATATATATATATATATATATATATATATATATATATATATATATATATATATATATAAAGTGTACACATATACTTGTATTTCTAACATGTGCACATGATATATATATAATCCAGTCCATTCCATCAAACATAAAGTACATATATAATCTAACATGTATGTACATGTGCACATGGAATATATAATCCAACATGTACATGTGCATGAAATATATAATCTCTAGTCTAAACTTCATATCACATGATGCAAGAAATATATATAATCTGATCAAACAAAATGGAGGTATAAAGTATATAATCTAGTCTAAAATTCATACATGCATGAAATATGCAATCTGATCAAACATGTAAACAAGGTATAAAGAATATAATCTAGTCTAAACTTCATACATGATGCATGAAATATATATAATTTCTTATCAAACACAAACCACCTTTATAAAGTCTAATCTAGTCTAAACTGCATACATGCATGATATATATATATATAATATTATCAAACACAAACCAGGTATAAAGTATAATCTAGTCTAAACTGCATACATGCATGAAATATATATAATTTGATCAAACACAAACAAGGTATAAAGTATAATCTAGTCTAAACTCCATGTACATGCATGAAATATATATAATCTGATCAAACACAAACCAGGTATAAAGTATAATCTAGTCTAAACTTCATGTACGTGCATGAATATATATATATATATATATATATATATATATATATATATGAATGTCTATAAAAAGATAAATGAAAATGAGCTATAAAGTCTGGAGAAAATCAATAGGGATCATGTCGGCCATGAACTGAGCAACCATCTGAGGGAGGCTCCTGGTGAGGGTCTAGTCCAATAGACCCCTGCAAAAGTAGAATTTATCTATTTATATTAAATATAATATATCTATCTCTATAGACACATATACATCAAATCCAAGTAGAGTTAAATAAAAATTTAAATATAAATTGTAACATGCATGTATACATATATGTACCAAAAACCATAACTAACCTGTCCACTAACAACATCTAAAGAATCTCTCCTATGCACATGCTTAGAGCTCAAGGAAGGAGTGACATGAGCTAACTGTTACACACACACACACATATGTGTGTGTGTGTGTGTGTGTGTGTGTGTGTGTGTGTGTGTGTGTGTATTTAAGGATTATTCCATGACCAATTTGAATGATCTACAAATTAAAACTTAGAACTAGATTATTTATTAAACATGTGATCTATATATATAGATTTATCCTAAATTACAACATATATACATATCTTCTAAAAATTTAAATGCACATGTACATGTACATACCTGTGTATCAGGAGTACGTTGTATAGTTTGATCCTGTCTTGTGAACATATCAACATCACTCATGCCTACATATCTGTCTCTAGCTGTATGTATCATTGAGGAGTGCAAGGGGCTAACTAGATGACTGGGCATCGTGGATGAAGTGTCTGACTGTAGTAGCATGTCCATAAACCCAATATGGCTAAAATCTGGCAATTGCTCCTCAAATGAGTCCAAACCCTCATCTGTGATATGGACCTAATCATCTCGTATCTCCTCCTCAAATGAATCCAAGCGGCCTTGATCTGTGATATGGACCTGACCAGCTCGTAGATCCTCCTCTATAGTAACAAAGTGATCTGTAGGTGGGTCAGTGCCTGGAGCATGTGTAGAATTTTGTGACTGCCTCGGGGTATGCATCGATGTCGTTGTAGCCTGACCATCTCTGAGAATCTCCTCTCTAACATCAGCCAATGGTATCCCAAGTTGAGATGAAATAAAATTGTAAGCTTGTAGTAGGTCCTTGGCTAAATACTGTGACATTTGTACATGTCTACTACCTCTGACTATAGCTGCTACCTCATCTAGAGAGGGGATGCTAGCGATAATATACTGATCATCTGAATCTAAAGCCCCCCGTGACTAGAAGATGCATGATCTGTGGATGATCATGAATGTGGTCGACTCATCATATATATGCCCAACTTGTTAGATGATATGGTGGCTGTTGCTGATGCAATATGTCCAATCCTATCAATTGCTTCTCTCTGAGAAGCAATCACAACATGATCCACTATGGGGGCCATGGTTGGGACTACTACAGGAAATCTCTAGCCAACAAAGTCCCTATGTCTAGGCGGAGCTCTATCACGCCTATGATATGCATCTCTATCAGCAATCCTGCCCCTCCCCTATCCATAATATCCTGGAATATCAAGGTAGTTTGGTTTCATCTGACAATGAACCTCAGTAAATACCTGTTGTGCAAAGTATAATGGTATCTGGTTGTTATTAGGATAACGACCATGGGTAGCTAAGAAGTGTGGGTAAATCAATGATGCAACCTTTGGGTCAATACATCTCATGACTTGATATCCCCTCACCTTACTCTTCTCCTAGTACTATGGAAAGCATCTCTCCTTGATGGTCTCCTTCGAGACCACCCTCAGCACATCAACAAAAGAATGAGGACCCCTCACCTCAGTCCTCAACTATCTATATATATCCTCTATAACCTTAGGTGAGAATGAAGTGTGAGAAACTAAGCGGCCCCTCAATGTCCACAAACTATCAAAAATGGATGTGCATGTACTCTTGTACACACCATCAGTACGAGGTTCATCTAATATGACCCTCAACCTATGCAACTCATGATCACTGTACGGGAAAATAGTAGCAATGTCGGGCAAGGGGGGATCCTGCTGTGGAGGATCAACATCATTAATGTGTGGCTCTTGATCAAGAGCCTGCGTAGGTGGATCCTGATTAGGAGCCTGTGAAGGTATATCCTGGGATGCCATCTATCTAGGTACATGTCATAAAGTTAAAATAAATACGTAAGCACACACACACATGAAGTGCATTCAATGTAAAACATTAAAAATTAAAATCAGTTAAATTGCAGAGAAAGAGAGATCATTTTCATGAGAGAGAGAGAGAGAGATTATACATGTAAATCTTCATGAGAGAGAGAGAGATCATTTTCATTTTCAAAAATTTAAATCCTCAAGAATACATAAAAAATTCAAATATTTCAAAGAGAGAGAGAGATAACATATATTTCAGATCTAGAGATAACATATATATTATTTCAGAGAGATAGAGAGATCTGACATGTGTATATTTAAATCTTTGAAATACATAAAAAAATCAAGAACATGATATATAACATGGAATGCAACAATTCTCTAAATTTTCTGACAATTTTTTTGTTATTGAACTCCATATCTAAAAAAAGAGAGGTCATTGTATATTTGTAATGGGCCCATATGATTATTAAATTATTAAATCTATAATATGTGATCTTTTAAGGGGAATGTCATATGTACACTAGGATGTTATAAGGGGTCATATGTGACCTCCTAAGGGGTCACACATGTGTTAACACAAGCGTGACCCCTTAGGACACTATGTGATGGACTAAGGGGTATGTTCTTCACACTAGGATTTTATAAGGGGTCATATGCGGTTCTAAGGGGTCATGCATGTGTTATAACACATGTGTGACCTCTTAGGACCACATATGACCCCTTAGGACACTATGTGATCCTAAGAGGAATATAATATGTACACTAGGATGTTATGAGGGGTCATATGTGACCTACTAAGGGGTCACGCATGTGTTAATGCATGCGTGACCCCTTAGGACCACACACGACCCCTTAAGACACTATGTGATGGACTAAGGGGTATGTCATTCACACTAGGATTTTATAAGGCATCATATGTGGTTCTAAGGGATCACGCATGTGTTATAACACACATATGACCCCTTAGAACCACATATGACCCCTTAGGACACTATGTGATCGTAAGGGGAATGTCATATGTACACTAGGATGTTATAAGGGGTAATATGTGACCTACTAAGGGGTCACACATGTGTTAATGCATGTGTGACCCCTTACGACCATATACGACCCCTTAAGACACTATGTGATGGACTGAGGGGTATTTCATTCACACAAGGATTTTATAAGGGGTCATATGCAGTTCTAAGGGGTCACACATGTGTTATAACACATGCATGACCCCTTAGAACTGCATATGACCCCTTACGACACTATGTGATCCTAAGGGGAATGTCATATGTACACTAGGATGTTATAAGGGCTCATATGTGACCTACTAAGGGGTCACACATGTGTTAATGCATGCATGACCCCTTAGGACCACATACAACCCCTTAAGACACTATGTGATGGACTAAGGGGTATGTCGGTCACACTACAATTTTATAAGGGGTCATATGTAGTTCTAAGGGGTCATGCATGTGTTATAACACATGTGTGACCCCTTAGAACCGTATATGACCCTTTAGGACACTATGTGATCATAACCTAGGAATGTCATATGTACACTAGGATAATATAAGGGGTCACACATGTGTTAATGCATGTGTGACTCCTTAGGACCACATACGACCCCTTAAGACACTATTTGATGGACTAAGGGGTATGTCATTCACACTAGGATTTTATAAGGGGTCATATGCAGTTCTAAGGGGTCACGCATGTGTTATAACACATGCGTGACCCCTTAGAACCACATATAAACCCTTAGGACACTATGTGATCCTAAGGGGAATGTCATATGTACACTAGGATGATATAAGGGGTCATATGTGACCTACTACCCCTTAGGACTGCATACGACCCCTTAAGGCAATATGTGATGGACTAAGGGGTATGTCATTCACACTAGGATTTTATAAGGGGTCATATGTGACCCCTTAGGACTGCATATGACCTTGTAGGACACTATGTGATCGTAAAGGGAATTTCATATGTACACTAGGATGTTTTAAGGGGTCATATGTGACCTACTAAGGGGTTATGCATGTGTTAATGTATGCATGACCCCTTAGGACCACATACAACCCCTTACAACACTATGTGATGGACTAAGGGGTATGTCGCTCACACTAGGATTTTATAAGTGGCATATGCGGTTCTAAGGGGTCATGCATGTGTTATAACACATGTGTTACCCCTTAGAACCACATATGACCCCTTAGGACACTATGTGATCCTAAGGGGAATGTCATATGTACACTAGGATGTTATAAGGGGTCATATGTGACCTACTAAGGGGTCACACATGTGTTAATGCATGTGTGACCCCTTAGGACCATATACGACCCCTTAAGACACTATGTGATGGACTAAGGGGTATGTCATTCACACTAGGATTTAATAAGGGGTCATATGTGGTTCTAAGGGGTCATGCATGTGTTATAACACATGTGTGACCCCTTAGGACCACATATGACCCCTTAGGACACTATGTGATCCTAAGGGGAATGTCATATGTACACTAGGATGTTATAAGGGGTCATATGTGACCTACTAAGGGGTCATGCATGTGTTAATGCATGTGTGACCCCTTAGGACCACATACAACCCCTTAAGACACTATGTGATGGACTAAGGGGTATGTCATTCACACTAGGATTTTATAAGCGGTCATATGCAGTTCTAAGGGGTCACGCATGTGTTATAACACATGTGTGACCCCTTAGGACCACATATGACCCCTTAGGACACTATGTGATCCTAAGGGGAATGTCATATGTACACTAAGATGTTATATGCGATCCTCTAGGTTCCTAAGGGAACGTATAGTGTCATCAGGGGCATATGTGGTCTTTAGGGGTCATGTTGTGCATGTAATAGTATGTGAAAATGGGTCACATTTTAGAGGATTTATTTTGTCTAATTTATTTAAATTTTTTATCTAAATTTTTTAATATTTTTTTAAATTTAAATTTATTAATTTTTCAAACGTATAATTTATTATATTTAGGTTTCTCACATTTGTCTAATTTTCTTTTTTTGCTAATGTTTTTCTAAGTTCTAATTTACTACCTTAGTTTTGTATGTTTTTCATAACAATTTTTTAAAATGTTGAAAAAAAATACATATATACAGTTATGTAATTTGAAAAACAAATTGACAAATTTCAATCAAAACATTAAATTATCAAACATTTTTCTAAAATAATGAAAAATAATAAATTATCAAACATTTTTCTATGAAAAACAATAACTAGACAAATATTTAATTAAAAAAATAAATTAACAAAAAAATTATTTATTAATTTAATGAAAAAAAGACATTATTAAACCAAAAAAAGGGTTATTTTGTGCACCTGAAATAATGAAGGTCAAAAACTAAAATATTTGAGACGCTAGCTGCTATAGACAAAGCATGGTGATGTGATGTTGATGATTGGTTTGATCTAACCCCCACTAGACAGAAAAAAATAAATTTGATAATGACACTTTAACTGTCACGATCGCTAGTTATAAAAGTTTTAAAAAAATCTAATTGAAATAGGTTTCAAGCGAAGGGGGGGTTCGCTCGAACCCCTATAAATATAATATTTTTGGGGGTTCACTCAAACCAAAAATCCACTCGTGGTTCGAGTGAACCCACGATTGCAAGCAAGTTCGCTCAAACCAGGAGGGCTAGTTCGCGTGAACCATCCTATTTCATTCGAACCCCGCAAAAAATTAACTCCCTGCTTTTTTCAATTTCCTTCATTGGCGAAAGTGGGAACCATTAATGTGGGAGTACCCTTGGGCAACCTTCAACCTATAATTCTTCACTAGGAAATCGTACACATTTTCTAGGGTATCACATCCTACAGTGAATTCTTCAAAATTGATCACCCTGGGGAGGAGTCTCTCTTTCTTATTTGTAGGAATTTATGTCCTTTCCATCCACATTAATTTCCAAATTAGTTCAATGAATGTAGCCTAGGAGAGACAAAAAGTGGTAAAACATTGGGTGCTTGCTCACACCCATATACCTTAATGATAGTGTAGTTTTCATACAAAAATTAATCCCCAAAATTGTGGATGAAATCTCCCTGTGGATACACCATTTCTTCACCCTTACAACTCCTTATCCTCAAAATTTTAATAATATTTTTTGGTAGCCTAGGCAGCCTTCCTCCAAGCCTTCATAATACCTTCATGACAAAATGATCAAAGAAGACAGAGTAACTGCCAAACCTGGTTCCCTTGTCCCACACCTAGGTCCATCTTTGTCCTGGCCATGGAAGGCCTGTGTGTGGATCATTTTTCCTTATTGCTAATTCTAGACCCCAATAAGCCTTGTAAAAATAAAGAATCATATGACACAATAAAGAATGGTGCGTAAATTCCAGCTTCTCTTTTTTATTTCTTGTTGCCATTAATCCCTTATGAAGCTTATCATGAATAATAGCTACAAAGTCATACAACTCATTTATTAAGGGGTGTTGGATATTGATGGAAATCATCATGAAATCTATGGGAATTTAACTAACCTTACAATCTACCCCAAGAACCTGCCCTAATGCATAGTAGGTCTTAATAAAATAGGGCTCAAAGCATTCTAATCTGAAAGGCTCCCTCTCAAATGGCAGGACATAATTCTATGAATTTTTGAAAAGTTTCCTCATGAAATGAGGAACAAATTCCTTTCTATAGCTATCCTTTTATACTGGTAATTCCTTTCTAAATTATTTTTGTTTATTTCCTTGAGGGTAGACTTGTCCAAACCAAAACAATCAACAATATCCCTAAGAAAAATTTCCAATAGGACATAGCCATCTTTAGATCTTACAGTCCTGCTTGGGGGGTCATAGGCAATAGATAGCTCTCTTATTAACATTGGTTCTACAAAGACATTCGGCACCACTAGATTCCCCAAGTTCATTGTCCAAAGATTCGACACTAGGATAGGTTTATCCCTATTGCCATAAAAAAGAATAAAATATATCCCACCCTCTCTCTTTTGTAATTGCATCTTTGCATCCTAGCTTTTTATCATTGAAGAAAATTCTGATGTTGTTATTCATAGAGGACACCTCAAACCACTATAACAAGTCTTGATGGAGACTCCTTGTTTGTCTAGTTGGCCTCTTCTAATCTCTGTTCAATTTCATGCTGCAATTCCTCTATAGTCTTTGCAGGAGCAAGAGGGGTAGTTGGAACTATTTATGGTTTCTCTACCTAAGCGAATGACTCCCTTTTGGATTATTTTCTAGGTCTCTTGGGAGCTTTGGGAGTGGGCCCTTTTGCAAGAGAAGTTTCCTTCACTTGCTCAACAAGGTTGTCTTTGTGTGGAGCTTGCTGAGGAATTGGGGTTTCCTTAGCAGGTGGGTTTTCAATAGCAGGGGCATTTTATGAAGGAGGATGAGTTTCAGTGGTAGGTGTTTCAATGGAAGGCTTTTAGGTAACCCTTCTCCTCTTTTGAATTGGTTTCCTAGATTTAGGAGGAGGGGAATGCTCATCTGAAGACTCACTGTCAGATACAATGGTGATAGTCTTTCAAACTGTCATTTTCTTTCTCTTTGCAGTTTTATCTTTAGGAGGGGAGCTTTCTTCAGCTTCTTCAGACATTTGTGGGGCAAATTTATGGCTTGGTTTAGTAGCGGGAACATTTTCAATTACCGGCACAGGTGGAATTACATCAAGGGGAATGACATGGGTAATCTCTGGCATTGCAGAGCTAGTGCCAACTTTATAGGTAAGCTCAGCAGTGGGATTAGAAGAGTCCTTGACAAGGGAGGCCATTTGATTTTTTAAAAATGAAGGAGAGCTTGGAAAACTAAACACAGATGCAAACCCTACAAACTCTAGGGTACACACAAAATTACTGTGTATCACAACTATAATAGCCTAGCAAATGCACAAGGATGGTAGAATAATTAACATACTAGTTCTTTTGCTAGAGGGCACATTGATTTGCTGAAATTCGCTCTTCTTCTCGCTCAAGGATTCTCAAAATTCTTCTTTAGATGCAAGGTATGAGAGAAAATTGATGAATTTCTCTTTTATGGTGATGCCATTAATTCATTTGTGTTGGATAGAGAAAATTATTGGGACCAAATTTGAATTTCATCCATTGATGAGGAAGTGAATGGTCAATATTTCCTTTGACAACCTTCCAATAATAACATGGCATTTATTAGAATATCTTGGCCACCTCATATTTTTCAAAATTCATGTTGTTTGAGCCTTTTTTTATGATTTTATGCCTTTCACCATCTCCGCAGGATAAGCCTTCCTTAGATTTCTCTCTCTTTCCTTATCTGGTGCCATCTTTTTCTATCTTGACAATCCTTGCGAGATAAGGTTTCCATGTATTTACCTTTGTTTTTTACCACATGGCACCCAGAAGTATCCCTCTCACCCTCATGGATTAAGGCCTTTCCACCCTTTCTTTATCAACACACCTTCATCCTTATCCTGCATCACATTTGTCAAAGTTGTCTCTTCTCGCGGGATAAGGCCTTTTTATGTCCTCTAGGTATCCTCTTATCGTGCATTGCTTATAACTCCCTGTTATCTCCTGCTTGAAGGTGCTCCTCCTTGATAATTTTTCTTCTTGCGGGATAAGCATCTTAAGCTTTTCCTCTTTTATCCCCTAAACCATCTCTTATCCCATGATCCATTTCTTATCCTCGCGGGAATGTGTAGGATAAGAGATCTTATCGATCATTCTTTGTAATCCCTATCCTACGACCATATTTGCATCATCCTATGAACATTGTAGGATAACTTTACCTTATAACTCTAAGTTGTTTCTTGTCCCACGGGCCCATCAAATCATCTTAAACCCATCGCGGGATAAGACTTTCCTATTTTCTTCTTCATCTTTTCTCATCCTGCATGGTCACATTACATAGTGAAAACTATTACCATATCTGTGAACATTCCTTATCCCATGCGAGCCTTTTGGTATTATGAAATGACTATGAGATAAGGATCCCTTTGTTGCCTCTGTCTCCTTATCCTATGGGGCTCAATCACGGCTTCAAAAGTGTCACGGGATAAGCCTTTGTTCTTTGATCTTTGTGAATCTCTTATCTCACGTGGTCGAGACCTCTCGCTGAAAATCCTACGGGATAATATTTCTTTGTGTTTCTTTTGGAACGCTGATAGGGAGGCGACCTAGTTTGCCATCAATTAGATTTCTTGACAGTTGGCTTCTATCCTTTCATGGTTTCCAAGTCTAACCCTCTAGACTTCTAAGTGCTTCCCTACTAGTATTTGCTTACCACACTCAATACAAGCTCATATAGAAGCTTATTCTCCATGCTCCCAAATTCTGTCACTATGAGTTGCAGAGGTATAGGCACTGATACATTTGGCCTAAAATTCCGACGAAGAAGGTATATTGTGATCAAATTTGATTTTTTTTTTTAAATGCCTGATTTCATTGGACTTTCGATGATAATGCAACGTTTTGTTTCGACGAAGAAGGAATTGGCAATGACATTTGGGTTTTTTTAGAAAAAGTGCCCACGTTCATCAAAATTCCGACGATCGTGTGCATTATTTCAAAAATAAAAAAAAGACCAAGTCATTTCATAAATCCCGTGTCTTCGTCCTGTCGACCTCAGCCATTACTTCGTTCCACCTCTACCATTACAAAATCTTGCCTCTATAGGGAATCGGCTGTGGAATGAAGTGGAGCTGTGGGAGCAACTATACCAAGATACCAGGCGACGGGAAACTTTCCAACTTCATGGTAGGAATTTTGTTATGTTTTTGTGTTTGTCATCTATTTAGGGGCATTTTCAAGTCTAGACATTATTTAATGTAATAAGGGCATGTTTTGGGCCCATTTGTAAGCTGTTTGGCATTTTGTTAGGGGTGTATGGGTTTAGGATTTAAACCGATAATGAGGGAGAAAAATCCAATGACAATGAAGGCCTACCCACACCCCCTGGTAACATTGCTCTCTAGTAAAGTTGTTTCTCATTTGTTTAGCTTCTTTCCAAGCACTGGTTGAACTACCCAACCTCTCCAATTAGTCTACTGTTACCATCCAAATTAGTTAGGTATGAAGGATAGGCTCACCCCCGGTAACGAGGGAGAACAATCTAGTGGGGTAACGAAATAGAATTAAGTGGGGTTCCCTAAGAGCCTCCCTCCCTTCAACTAAACTGTTGAGAACCTAACTTCCTCAACTGGGGGTGAACTACCTCCATCCTTTGGACCGGCTTCAATCCCTCTTCCCCGGGATGGAGCATAACAACTTTGGATCAATCCTCTGACCATAAAAAAATCAGATGGAATAGATCTTATTCCACAATAGAATAGTAGGGGCCCCAACATAACCCCTCTCTCCATTTATCATTGTTCTTGCAGACATGACTATAGAATCTACCAATGTCCATTTAGCTAATAAACCATTGATCAATTGATCATTTTTCTCGCAAACATGACTAGTGAAGTGACCGAAATCAATGATCCTAACCACCACTGCACATTGAATGAAGGTTATCCCGAAATCTGAAGTAGTGAAGGTAAGCCTCCATCTGGAATGGGGAACCCCTACAAGAAGAGGTGTTAGTTGTTCCTCACTGCTTCCCTTTGTCTGACAGAGGCAACAGAGAAAGCAGCCTCGGTGATAGATCCATCTTGTGATCCTGTGGGCAACTACTACTATAGTTTTCCTTCACTGCTCTATGCTCCGATATCTGCTACTACTCAAATTGAGGTGAATATGTACAATGGTTTCGGGGGTAGCCTTGACTAGGGAATGATTAGTGGCTTGTTTGCTAGACCTTGATGGCATGGAGGACCCGGACTTTGAATACACAGTTTTTGTAGGAAGCAAAGTGGCTACTAAACTATCCATCAGTGAGTACCCACTACTTTCTAATTATGCGATTATACGTGTGCAATTTTCAGACTTTTACCACCTGCACGTGATTGCTTTTTTTGACCTTTTACTTTACCAACTTTAGAAGATGGGTTGTCTTTCAGACCAATCAACAAATTTACCTCTCTCTTTATCCTACTAATATAGCCTAGGCACAACTATATCTTGGCACACAAGTACTACATCGGGTTTCATAGTCCTATACCCTTGAGTGATCCACACAGAAAACCCCACTACATTTTACTACAAACTGGAACAAATCCCCTCACCAGCGACACCCTAAGATCCCCCATCAATGCTTTCTTCCAGCATAGATAATTCCAAAACACATTCCCCATAGGTGGATTTTTATGGGCCATGTCACTGCTTCTGGACTCAATAAGGCTTTCTATAGTTCCCGACCTGCAATGGGATCAGACACTTCTTATTCCCACCCGGCTCACCCAATCCATTGCTTTCCCGCCTACCCAGCCCAGATCGTAGCATTTCGGGATGGGATTTATCATAGGCCCATCCCCTCCCTTGTGTTTGCTACTCATTGCTAGCCGCAACCCTTCCCACCTCCCTTGCTTTCCCCCCCATCTTTAATCGGTGGGCACAAAGGGGAGTTGATGTTGCTGATTAAACCATTGATCCAACACTAGCATATCCCATCCAGAACCACCTGACAAGTAGCAAATTCATCTCCATACCCGACCGAGAGACTAACTCCTTGTTTATAAGTATCTAATGTTTAAACCTTCCCAGAGTTATTCTCGTCAATGGAGTAGGAGTAGAAAAGCTCTTACCTCCACGATTGATTGTTCGCGTGCCTCCCATACAGCTACAAATGTCCCATCAACATCGTATTCCCTCCAAATTGATTGGGGATGTGGGTTGGAGGAATTGAATAGTTGAGTAAATATGCCTCCTGCTCGTGTGTCTACCATGTGAAGTGGCCTGAACGTGGTGGAGTGCAGGGCAGGAAGAATGTACATTATCATTCTCATGGTCATTTGTAGGAACGAGCCGCGGGTAGAAGAAGCACGCACATGGTAAGGAAGCATCTCTATGTACTTTTCATGAGAGTGCATATGAATGGGAGTTGTGTGGGAATGATTTTGGGATTGGAGATTGAAGTTTGATAGATTGCAGAGTTGTTGTGTCAGTCTGAATTTTCTGCTCAACAACACCATGTCATCCTACTAGGTTCCCCTGTTCATTTTCCCTCACATCTCATTGTGTGTTTCAGTCCTCTTGAAGCCTCCCCATCAAGTGGTTCCTCCCATGCCGATTCCACTGAAATAATCCAGAGTGATTACGCGCTCAAGAAACTGTTGAACAATCCTACAATCATGTATTAATTAAACATTGCATTTTAAATAATGAACAATATAGTTAACCTGAAACATATTAACACTAATTTCCATATTTAAAATATATCCTAATTAAGGAGAGGGTTGACCTAAACCTGCATGATTGAGTGCCATTATGTTAAATATATCCTAATTATGGATGTTGGCATATATGGTTGTGACAGAAAATCCCTGCTGCAAAACCATGAAAGCACTATGTAGTGATCAAGTGCTATTTTTTGTTGGTGTTTTGGAAGGGAGCATTAGTCTACTATTAGGAAGGTGGTGTAAAATGGAAGCTGAGAGGTATAAGGTTATGAGGTGTGGGTTAGGATAAGATAGGGAGGTAAGTGATGAAGGATGCAATGGTGAAAGAGTAAGTTAGGATATGTTAGGGGTTTGGAAGGTGGGAAAGTGAATGGGGTGAGATAAATTAAGGATGTGAAGGATGGAATGGGGTTAGGTAGGTGAAGTAAAAGTAAGTGTGTATGAGGTTAAGGTTTAGGATAGGATGTAGGAAAGTGGAGGAGGTTAATATAGGGGATATGAAAGGTAGATGGAAGGTAATAATGATAGGAAGTGAGGTAAAGGTTATGAGGTGTGGGTTAGAAAATAGGGTGTCGGAAATGGAAGGAAGGGTCATATCACTTTGAGATTTTTCACCAAGATGAGTAGCTTGAGTATGGACCTCAAATCTTACAAGCCATGAGGGTCCACTTGTAGTAGAGGAGCATATACTTGCATCTTGGGAGCTTATTAAGAGTTCGCCTTGAATCTGGGAAATACACATAGAGGAGATAGAATATTGATCAATACACATTACCTAGCCTCATCATGCATAAATACAAGAGGTATAGACTATAGCAAGCATATATCATGAGCCAAAGGATCATATTCGAGAGTTGCTTCATCTCCAATCGTCTACATTTTTAAGATCCACAAATGGGGTTGAGGTTAAGTCTTGGTTACTTAGATTGGACTTATGCTTTGGGTTGCATCTATATGGGAGCAAATTAAAGGCATAATTTTGAATACAATTTTTGAGAGGCTTCCTTTTATACCTAATATATGTCTTGAAATAATTTTATCCTGATGGATTTAAATTAAAGTACTTTCTCCTCTATCTAGTATTGGTGGAGCAGAGGTTGCATTGCATCGACTTGACCTGCCACCTATCGAGGGAGTAGAGGTATTGTGTTGCATTGCATTACAGAGGTTGTTTGACATGTTTGGAAAATGTGGAAGTATAGACAAAGGGCATGAACTGTTTGGTTAGATGCCTCAAAGAAATGTGGTCTAATGAAATGCTATGATTGCAGGATATGCACAAACAATGTTTGTTGAAATGGATTTACAAAATTCCAATGAAATCTTATCGGTGGGTATAAAGTCAGACCCTACAATGGCCAGCAGCCTTTACCCTCTACAACCTTTGCCAACATTCTTCCAGTCTATGTGAAAATGAGAGCTTGACAAGATTCTTTCACTTTTAGCTAGCTAAATTTTTCAAGAATTTTATCTCTAGATTTAATATTTCTTTTCTTGCATGAATCTATTAATTTTGAGATAACAGATCTTGCCTTCATGAATTGATCCTAGTTTATCCCTTTAACCTTGATTAATTTATTTAGACTGTTTAGTTCCATTTTAATCCTTTCTTTTACAATTAGATATTATTAAAAATTGTATTATTGTTCCAAATTTTGTGGATATTTAGGACTACAAAACTTTTACTAGAGCACATATCTTGGTACTTCTACTTTTAGAAGCTCACTCCTCTAATGTTTGATAAGATAGATATGAATGATTGACCTTAAACTACATGTTTTTAAAGATGAAGGTGCATTCGAGGTTTAGATGATCTTCCATGACCAAGTCAAAGGAAAGTGATATAAACCTATTTTAAAAATTATATTATCATTATACTCAAGCCATTTGGAAAATATAAAAAAATATATCCAATCTCTTAACTATTTTTCTCAAACCTAGCATTTTGTTTGCCCATGTGAGTGCCCCATTCCTAGAACTAATAAATAAAGAGTGTATTCATGTCGATAAATGAACTAAAATCAATTTGTGATAGTAAACATTCACATATCATGTATAATTAATTTATTTATGATGGAATTTTAAATGTAATAAATTATCTCCTATAGTTATCTCCTAAAGGTGGGGCAATTAGGTCCATATATGATGAAAATCAAAATAAATAGTTTGAAGATAATATTAGTTACCTAAAGGATATTCCACTTGATTATTTGGTATATCATAACTATTTTGACAAATTTTGAAACCATTAGAGGTACCTTTCGCTTCTGTAGATGAGGCATTCATTCATGTTGAAGTTGTGATAGCTTATTTGCCTGTTTATAGACAATAAATTATCCATACAAATTATCATATATACTTGTAACCTCCATCCCAAACCACCTATTTCACTCTTCTTCCTTTGTGTACCTCTTTTATTCTTCCATTACCTCTTTGCTTACCTAAATTCAATCCAAAACATAGTGTATATAGCATCAAAAAAATTCCATATTTGATTAATATTATCCACAACATATCAAAAAGACAAATACCACACTTACTGTGTCATCAACCAAAAATAATTTACTTACATATTAAAAGAGTTCAATAATGGAGAAACATCCATGCGGTGCTCTACACATGTCCTCGAAGGTTCAAGAAATAGTTATCCTCTATTGGTCCAAACTTTAAATCACTTTCCATGCATGGAAATAATTGCAACCATACACAATTTCCCACTGAATAGATTCTCTCAAACTAGTTTACTATCTTAACATAGGGTCAAGGAAAAGTGGTCCAAAATAGGAATCCAAGTGTCTTAAAAGCCTTCAAGACCATAGTGGTGAGGATTGAATTTCTTTCTTTAGTGGTATCTTTCTCTAGATTAATTAGTTGGGGATTCTATTAGGACCTTTTCCTAATTAAAAAAAATATATAAAGATTATATCCCTAAATATTGCATTCATAATAGAATAAATTTCTGCAATATTGAGACTAAATTCATAATAGATTTATAGTGATGAATAAAGAAATATTTAAGATTCTCAAAAATTTGATGTTTTCTTTCTCCCAACCATCATTGGATATTGGGTGATCTTTGAGGCATTATGTCAAACAGTTCATGTGCCTTATCTAAGCTTACACATTTTGCATGCATGTGTACATGGGCAGTTGCACTACAACATCTATACTCACTAATCACATTTGGTTGGAAGTTTCTAAATCCATTTCAAACACATTTTGTGTATATCCCACAATCATAGCATTCCATTAGATCGTGTTTCTTTGATGCATCTCACCAAACAGTTCATGCGCTTTCATGTCTATACTTCCACATTTTCCAAACATGTCAAACAAAGCATTTCCAACCGTAAGCATCTGATATTAATTGCCCTTACCTTCTGCTTTGATGGAAGCCCATACTCTGCTCCAAAGCTCCCATTTTGGCACAGGTAGAGAGTACGTTGGCAAATAAAACTGATCGAAATGAAAATCTATTTGTTGCATTGACTGCATTGTGAGGATGCTTATGTCTTTCATCGATTGCATAAAGTAGGAAAGGACATGAGAATATCTCCTCGAGGAGGTATTCTATGATAGCTACACGGTATAAGAGAGTTTCTTATGCCATTTGCTTTGTTCTATGCAGTCAAACACGAGAACATTGTTTGAATTCAAATGCTAACGGTGATTGTCTTTTTAACAGAAATGGATGGGAAGGGAGATCAAGGGAAGGGATGGGCCCACAACACACCTAAGCAGTCAAATCTTAGTGTGTGTTGTTTAAGGCTGCCCCCTTAAGACATCATAATTGATTGGCTCTTCACTCCTAAGACCTTCAAAAGTCTTTAATTGCTTCATTGATTCCTTTGGTCTTCCAAATGCACCTACACCAACTTGAATTCTCCTTCAATGCTTGATTTCCTGTTCACTTGGAATTGAATTGATTTTATAATTAAGAGATCACTTGAATTGTAGGTAGACCCCTTCAAATGACAGGGTAGGCTTCCTTTTATACCTAATATATGTCTTGAAAGCATTTTATCCTGATGGCTTTAAATTAAAGTACTTTCTCTTCTATCTAGTATTGGTGGAGCAGAGGTTGCATTGCATCATCCTAGGATACATATTTCCGCAGATACAACATAAGTTAAATGTATCCTAGATCAATGCAAAGCAACCTTTGCTCTAGAGATCACCAGAAAATAGAGAAAGAACTTTAATTTAATGCCATTAGGATAAAAGTCTTTAATCAAGATAGATAAATGGTATGCAACTGGATCTATTTGGAATGCTTTATCCAAACACCGCAATCAATCAGTCACCTTTGGAAAGAAAATGGTATGATGAAATATTTAGGCATAAAATAGATGAAATGCACTCCTTACTACTGCTGCACAATATTTTGGTCGATGATATTTTTAAAATAGTAAAGGAAGGTGTATGGAACAACCAAATTCTTATCGTTATAAACAATGAATATTTTAAGATCCTTTTATGATGTGTATGTTGAGAATATTCTATGAAAGGTCCCTAAATGAATACACTTTAAACTGATTTTAATATACCTTGAAGTGTGCAATATGGAAGGTTTGTATTCTTAATGTGAGATTTTGCCAAGATCAAGAGCTCAATGAAATGTACAAAATAGAGACACAATATAGGACAAGAATAAACTGTATTCTCATCAATAGAAAATGATCAACAATATGATTCAATAGTTACATACAATGTAGATGAGCTTGCTTATATAGGCAAGGCTAGGGATATGTGAGCACACAAACATGACATGTGGCTCAATAAGAAACAAGGGTAGGTAGGAAATAGGTGTGGGTAGGTAGGAGAAATAATATAATAGTCCACATGAGGTGGATCACCCACTGAATGTAGAGTGTAACAACAAGAGTGGAGTGTAACAACAAGATCAACACCATAAAAGGTGGAATTTCTCCTACACACACTATCCCAATGTGGCACAAACACCCAACTATCTCATATCCAAACTACTATGAAATGCATTATCCTAAGTAAACTTAAGTAAAGTGTAATAATATCCATGATGAATAATTATTTACACCAACACCCCCCCTTAAGTGCAACTTAGGGGAATGCACTTAAGTCTACAATGCAACTAAGCAATGCAAGATGGGTCCCAGCTACAAGGCCATGTTAGATACCCATGAACAAATACAAATGCATGCAAACCAATGCAATGAAATCTCTCACAAAGTGGGGAAAGAGAGAAAAACCCAATGGGAAAAAACCCTCCCCCAAAAGAGAGATGAAAACATACAAGAGAACTCTCATAGAAGAATGTGAGGAACAAAACCCCATGTGAGGAAAAAGTCCCCCCCATATGAGAGAAGAAGAGAAGTCAAACTGTGACCCCCCCTCAATGGAGAATCTGCACTAATGGAAGAAGCTCGATGTATGAAGAAACTACTCCATGAACATCGAACAACATTCCTCCCCTTAGGAAGAAACAAAACCAAAGGTGTATCCATGAAGTCTCCCCAATCATGAAGGGAAGATGTATGAAGAAAACTCATGATGAAAGAAATCTTTGAAAACTACTCAAGTGTCCCCATGTCGATGCTGAAAGATACCCCTTCCAAAGGTGGTAAACTGTGCCACACTACTGAAAAAGGCACTCCAAGATCTAGTGGAGATGGATGTAGAACATGTCCCAAAGACTCACATCTCTCCTCAAAAAATAAAGAGACCTCCTCCAACTGTTGTACATAGGTATCCACAATCATGTCAACCTCGAAAGAATGATCATGTAGAGAATGAACAAGAGGGTCAGAGTGTGCCCTCGCAACAATCGAAGAAGGATCATCTTCATCAAAGAGAAGATGAATGTCATCAATGATGTCTCCCAAATCTGCAATGTAGGATTCCATAAACAAACCTGCAATGTCTGTCAAGTAATCATCCCATGAATCTGAAGCTGGAAGACAATGAATATCCTGCTGCACTGAATCACATGAAGGCAAAACTGTCACACTATCTACATCATTAGGTGCAATAGGTGATGTGATATCAATATGAGGAGATGAAATACAAGACTCAAGAATGGGGTCACATGTGAGAATCCCCATGTTCAAGTGTCCAAAGTTCTCCTCAAAAACTAAACCATCACAAGAAGTATGATCATCATGTGTAGAATCATCAAATGTGAAATCATCATCATCAACAAAATCTGAAAAGGAGTATAACCGAGATGCATGATCAACTACCCCAGTCGCAATGATAGCTCTAGTCTCCATGTATCTAATGAAAATTGAGTCAGGTGTGAACTCCACAACTCTCTTAGTTGCACCATGTGTGATTTGATAGATAGAAAGGAGATTGTTTGTCAAGCGGGATACACACAACACATCATTGAAGGAGTTATCCCCAATGTCAATAGAACCTTTCCCAATCACATTCATGTATGTATGATTGCCCATCAAAATCTGTGGCATGGTGCAAGGCTCAAATGTAGAGAACATAGATTGTGAAGATGCCATATGATGAAAAGCCCCTGAATCTAGAAGCCATCTCTCTGAATCATGACTGGTAGTAGCACATAGAGCTTTTCCTTTTCTTGTTCCAAAAGAGTGAGTCTTCCCACTTGTAGAAGCCATGAATGCTTGCCCTTTTCCTTTTGAATGTGAGGAAGTGGAAGTTGATGAATCATCCTTCTTGTAGACTTTAGGCAAATCAATGTTATTCTTTTTGATGATATGTGTGAGCTCATCAATCTTCTTAGAATGGCAATGATGCTCCTCATGACCAATCTTTTTACAATAAGCACAAGTAGGTCTCTCCCTCTTTGGTGAATTATCTCTCTTGGAAGAGGATGAATCTCCTTGTTGTGGAGAAGATGGTGCTTTTTCTTTAGCTTTGATTGCCATTTCTTCTTGTTTGAGTTGTCCTTTCCTTGATTTCCTTTGTTCCCTTGATTTGCCACTAATGCTTGAGACTTAGAAGCCTTAAGAATGCCCATGCTTATCAACTTAGTTTGTTCCATCATCAATATTTCATTGAAAGCATCAAATATAGGCATTTCGTAGCTTGAACCCATTGTCATCCTATGGGTTTGGAAACTAGAAACAAATGCTGCATATTCTTGTGGAAGCTTCCCTATCAAGTTGAATATCAATTGCGTATCCTTCTTATCAATGCCACAATCTTTGAGTTGTGCCCTCAACTCATTTGCCTTAGTGACATAATCTTGTATAGTATCAAAGTTTTTGGGATCTAACATGGTGAGATCACTATCAATTTGATATCCCCTAATCTCATCAACTTGACCATACAAGTCTTGAAACTTTTGCCAAGCATCTTTGATTAGAGTACATTTCTCAATATGAAAAATGAGATCCTTTGATGCATACTTTCTTAAGGTACCAATTGCTATGATATTTTTAGTGAGCCAATCCAAGTGACCAACTGGATCAACCTTAGGATTAGCGGGAGCAACAATAGTTCCATCAATGTAATGAGTGAGTCCTTTTTCCATTAGTTTACTCCATGCATCAATTTTCCAAGTAGCATAATTATGAGGAGTTAAAAGAGGAAACTTAGAAGAACCCATAGCAGCAAAAAGGAAGGAACACAAGAGCACAAAAGCACAAGAGACACCCCCCCAAATTCACTCAATCAAAGTACCCCCCCCAAAGTGATGATTTTGGCACTTTATACTTAGTGCGATTACAATGAGCCACTTGCAAACTAGGGCAAAGTGGACTTATGATGCAAATTTTACAACTTCTCAAATGAGATACAAGAGACTTCAATCAATAGTGCAATGAATCTAACTGAGATTCAAGCAAATATACAAGTACCAAGAGAGCCAAAAATGGCCAAAATTTGAAAGTACAATTTCTACTTACAATGGCATCAATCTGATAGCATCATGTGAAAGTAGACAAAAAAATATGCACTTTAAAAAAAAATGGCACCTGAAAAGGAGGTTGGATGACCCCAAACGAAGCCTCTGAAGTTGCAAAAACTGGGATTACTCAGGTACAGTCACCAAAAACTACATTTTCTGAAAAATTCGTGCATCAAAATCAAAAAATTTCTTCACCACTGCAGAGAGCACGAAATTCTAGCCCATTTCAAAAAAAAATTGCACCCAAAAAGGAGCAAAAATGAGCAAGTTATGGCCATTTGAAGTTGAACTGCAAAATCAAAAATGCAAATGAGAGGGGGGTCCAAAAAATTTCAAACCCTGTTGATGTGGCACTGACGTCAGCAAGTTACTGGGTTAAATTTGACGGCGGTATGACCATCGCAAAAACTTTGCCTCTCTGCTGATTGGGCATCCGTACTGTACGGACAAATGACTTGGCAGGTGACTGTGCAAGTGACCATGCAGTCCATACCGTATGGATTTGCTGACTGGGTAGGCTGATTCGGCAAATGACTGTGTATGGAAATCTACGTGGCACTGTATGCAAATACGACTATGTGAGCTGCGTGGTGGCCGTACGGATCTGGCGTGGATGGTTTGTACCCACGGGCTAGTGGCCGCCTGGCACGTGGTGGGCACGGGTCCTCTGGTCTAGTGTCGTCGACAGGAGAAGGTTGCCGGAGGCGGGCCGAAAGTGGTGGCTTAGTGGCATTTTGTAGTGAGCACCGGTGAAAGTGAGCGGACGCTGGAGAGACAGAGGACGGGGGCCAATGTTGGGAGGAGTCGGCGTGGCGGCGGTGGTAGTGCGTGGTGCTGGCGGGAGGCGGTGTTGACGTGCTGCTGACGAGGAGTAGGCTGCGGTCGTCGGCGAAGAGGTAGCGATGGCATCGAGACTCAGCACGAAGGACGGACTTGCAAGGTACGGGCGCGGGCGGCGATGCAGGAAACAATGCAGTGGCAAGTACAACACGACCTGCAACCTGCAACACACAGGTACGGGGGGGTCTACGGACCCCCAAAATTTGCTTTTTGATTTTTATTTTTATTTTTATTTTTATTTTTTCAAAATTTTTTTCGATTTTTTTTTTATTTTTGATTTTTGAAAAATATTTCAGAAAAATAAATTTTTTATTTGAAAAATATATAAAAAATTCGAAATTTGTACAAATATAGCAAAATTGGAGAAAAAAATTTTCTCACCAAAATAGGCCGACTTTATAACCAAAATTCATGGAAACAGCCTTCTGGACACAATGGCGGGGTCGGATATGGTCTAGGATGCCTCCAAAAGATGCTGCTCCTCAGATCTGCCTCTTGACGTCACAATAATGCCTCTTCAAGATGAATCAATGAAGCCCCAATGGCTCTGATACCATGTGAGATTTTGCCAAGATCAAGAGCTCAATGAAATGTACAAAATAGAGACACAATATAGGACAAGAATAAACTGTATTCTCATCAATAGAAAATGATCAACAATACGATTCAATAGTTACATACAATGTAGATGAGCTTGCTTATATAGGCAAGGCTAGGGATATGTGAGCACACAAACATGACATGTGGCTCAATAAGAAACAAGGGTAGGTAGGAAATAGGTTTGGGTAGGTAGGAGAAATAATATAATAGTCCACATGAGGTGGATCACCCACTGAATGTGGAGTGTAACAACAAGAGTGGAGTGTAACAACAAGATCAACACCATAAAAGGTGGAATTTCTCCTACACACACTATCCCAATGTGGCACAAACACCCAACTGTCTCATATCCAAACTACTATGAAATGCATTATCCTAAGTAAACTTAAGTAAAGTGTAATAATATCCATGATGAATAATTATTTACACCAACACTTAATCTCCTACCCATTTCTTAATTTAAAAGATGATATCTTTATTAAATATCTCTTCTATTAAATATCTTTATTAACTTGATTTCTCCTTCAATTCTTGATGAATGCTTGATTGCCTGTTCACTTGGAATTAAATTGATTTAATAATTAAGAGATGACTTAAATTGTAGGTAAACCCCTTCAAATGACAAGGTAGGCTTCCTTTTATACCTAATATATGTCTTGAAAGCATTTTATCCTGATGGCACTCTATTAAAGTACTTTTTCTTCTATCTAGTATTGGTGGAGCAGAGGTTGCATTGCATCGACCTATTATACATATTTCGGCAGATACAACACAAGTTAAATATATCCCAAGTTGATGCAAAGCAACCTTTGCTCCAGAGATCACCAAAAAATAGAGAAAGAACTTTAATTTAATTCCATCAACATAAAAGGATTCCAAGACAAATAAAATTTGAGTTTGATTGTCATCATTTACTTTGCCAAATTATTCACACGTAACTCCTAAATCAATTTCCTACTCACAAGAATTTTATTAAGTCTCAAATATAGAGAAACAGAAGGCTTCAAATAGAAAACTTGTACATGCAACTAAATCCATTGACTAATCAAAAGACCAAAATTAAGAAATGGTTTGATCATCTGAGAGATGTTGTGGACTTGCAACTCACTAGCTACTTAGTTTTTGCGAGTAAGAATTTTTTTTGTTTTGGTTATGGTTGTGGTGTTTGTAGGGAGATTACAAATTTATATCTATTTTCACTATTTAATGGTTTATGGGTTTGTAATGGTAATTTAATGTTCTTTCATATTTTTGTATATATTCTTTATAATAGCCTATTATATTGATTTGTTCTATTATGGATAATGGTGCGGGTCAGACGGCTTTGTCGTCGGTGCATGAAAGCATTGAATGAGTTCTACTTTTAAAAATTACATGAAATATTTTTAATTTATTTGATTCAGTGTTATTTGCAAAAAATGATTATCAATGATGTTTCCTTTCTCCAAGAATTGTCTAAGATCTTTCCATCAGATAATATGTAACATCGAATGACTAAATCTTTTCATTACAAGTATTTTTTTTATTTAATTATTATTTGAGCGTGAATTAAAATTTATATCTGTACGGAAGCAGAACATACAAGTTGAAGAGTCATGTGCAAGCAAATTTCGTAAAAGAAAGCAAGCAGGCATTATCTTGAATGACATGGAAACAAGCTCATCAACTGCCTAGAAGAGAGAAATTGGAGAAAAGCAGAGGAAAGTATTAAAGGGTGATAAATAGATAGAGAGTATGCAATACAAACAAACAATGTCTAGAGTGTGTGATGTGACATCTCTAATTTATGTTCGAAGGGACTAACTGGTTTTGGAGTTCCTATGAAACCTATTGGGCCACGCTTGGAGGAAATCAATGTGTTCATGCAAGGAGCACCTTTTTTCTATTATGATAATGATTCTTTTTCACCGAAGGATATTTGGAAGTCAATATCCAAAAATTTCTATAGTGTGGAACCAGAGTTGGCAGACTCGAAGTAATTTTCAGCTTTCAGAAGACCAAGAGGTTATGTACACAATCTCCCAATAGAAGGGCAATTTAAAGCATTACCTCTCCCCCCCATGACTATTCAAGAAGCACTTCCTCAAACAAAGGACTATTGGGCTCCATGGGATCAAAGAAATAAATTGAATCATAGACTCTAGAGGATGTGGTGGTGTCCTTCGTGAAGAACTCTGCACTATAATTGAAAATTCACGAGGGAAACTACAAGATAGTGAAGAGAAATACAATCTTGAAAAGTGGGAAGAATGGATCTTGGTTTGGGTGGGGCCAAGTCAGGTGGCTCCTCTAGAGGTTGACGAGATAAAAATCATATTAGGATCTGAAAAAGATCACACTCGTGGAACTTCGTGTGCGAGTGATCGATTGCGGTGTTTGGGTAATTTATTCCAAATAGATACAGTTGTATTCCAAATGGGTAATGTCTTGATTAAAGACTTTTATCCTGATGGCATGAAACTGTATCTATTTGGAATGCATTACCTAAACACCGCAATTGATCACTTGCACATGAAGTTCCACGAGTGTGATCTTTTTCAAATCCTAATATGATTTCTATCTTGTCAACCTCTAGAGGAGCCACTTGAATTTTCCCCACCCAAACCAAGATCCATTCTTCCCACTTTTCAAGATTGTATTTCTCTTCACTATCTTGCAGTTTCCCTCATGAATTTTCAATTATAGTGCAGAGTTCTTCACAAAGGACACCACCACATCGTCTAGAGTCTATGCTTCAATTTTTTTCTTTGATCCCATGGAGGCCAATAGTCCTTTGTTTGAGGAAGTCCTTCCTGAATAGTCATGGGGGGGGAGAGGTAATTCTTGAAATCTCCCTTCTATTGGGAGATTGTGTACATAACCTCTTGGTCTTCTAAAAGCTAAAAATTACTTTGAGTCCGCCAACTCTAGTTCCACACTGTAGAAATTTTTGGATATTGACTTCCAAATATCCTTTGGTGCAAAAGCATCATTCTCATAATAGAAAAATGGTGCTCCTTGCATGAACACATTGATTTCCTCCAAAGTGTGGCCCAATAGGTTTCGCAGGAACTCCAAAACAAGTTAGTCCCTCTGGACATAAACTAAAGATGTCACATCAAACATTCCAGACATTGTTTGTTTGTATTGCATACTTTCTATCTATTTATCACCCTTTAACACTTTCCTCTACTTTTCTCCAATTGCTCTCTTCTAGGTAGCTAATAAGCATGTTCCCATGTCATTCAAGATAATGCCTGCTTGCTTTCTTTTATGAAATTTGTTTGCACATGACTCTTTATCTTGTATGTTCTGCTTCCGTACATATATAAATTTTAATTCACGCTCAGATAATAATTAAACAAAATAAACATTTGTAAAGAAAAGATTTAGTCATTCGATGTTACATATTATCTGACAGAAAGATCCTAGACAATTCTTGGAGAAAGGAAACATCATTGATAATCATTTTTTGCAAATAACACTGAATCAAATAAATAATAAATGTTTAATGCAATTTTTAAAACTAGAACTCGTTCAATGATTTCATTTATTGACGGCAAAGCCGTTTGACCCACATCATCTCTCACCGTCGAAATTCCAATGACAACTAATGAAACATCCGACAAGGATGTTGTATATCCAACGCCACTTCCATGTCAGACGGTCGTCGAGGAGCAATCATAACATCCGTCAGAAATCCGATGGAAATCCATCGATATTTGTGCTGAGGGGTGCAAATATAGCCATCGTAGGAGGAGCTCATAACATCGTCGGACTACCGACACAAATGGCATCATCGGGAAGCCCGACGATGAGTTTTTGATGGTAAAGTTGGTCAGAAATTAGGCCTAAATGTACTAGTGAGGACTACCCTTTCTTACTCGCAGTCTATAAAGTCATCATCCTGTCTTCTACACCAGTCCTCCCCTACACTTACTCTTTTACGGTCACTAAAACCTAGTTGGACTTCTTCCAAGCTCGCTTATGCTCAATATGCAGAAATGGTGTTTGTCATTTCCTGGTTTCCTCCTAATATAGATCATCATCAAATAGAATAACATGCATAATAATGATCATCATCATATAGAATCAATGTCTGCATATAGATCATAATAAAAAAATAAAAGTCCAAGTATACAATGAGTTCAGATAAAAAATACAAGTGCCTCATAAATACAAATCAAGTCAAGAATCATGACTGCCTCTCAAGCCTCTAGGTCTAACACCTGCATCACCTGCAACATCTGCACCAACATCATCATCTAATGGAATCATTCTTCACTTTAATATCTTCATCATTCATTCAACTATCATTTATCAAGTCTTATACATGATGTATCTTTCCTGAAACCAGACGTTTTGATCATGTATCATATCTTATACAAGATGTATCTTTCCTGAAACCCGATGTTTTGATCATCTATCATGTCTTATACAGGATGTATCTTTCTTGAAACCAGACATTTTGATCATCTTTTGTCTTATATGGGATGTGTCCTTCATGAAACCAGACTTGATCTCAATCCAATCAATCTTATCAATCTAATTTATCTGATCAATCTGCAATCTATTCACTCATCTATCTTTCATATAACATTCTTCTTCTATCGAGAGATCATCCATACCTTTAATGCACAAATGATCTCTCGAGGGGCAATCATCATCAAATCAATATCCAAAAATTAGTATCTGGGGCACACAATCAGGATTTTAATCTTCATCAGGCACACTATCGAGACTTGATTTAATCTTTGAAACAATGTTGTCTTGACATCATTTCAAAGAGGGGCAAAATGTATACACATAAAAATGGCTATGAGAAATTAAATAAATATTTTATATTTATTTAATAATTATTCTTCTATTAAATAGTTAATTTGAAAAGATTAATTTGTTTAATTCATTTTTGTGTCTTTCTATTAATTAATATTCTATTAATTAATTCAGCTATCATATTCTTCTAATTAATTAAATATCTAATATTTAATTATCTTCTCCAAACAATTAAATATCTAATATTTAATAGTTATTATCCTATCCTAGTCTCAAATATTAAATAATTCTTAAATTATTTAATCCCTCTTTTCCAACTCATCCTTCCATCTCCACTTCATCTTCCCTTTGCCAACTCATCCAACATGTGGCTAAGGAAATTAATATTTCTTAAATATTAATTCATCATTTATCTCCAACTTCCAAACTTAATGAAAATTGTGTACATACACATATTTCATAACCATTTACTATATTCTCTCCAACACCCCCTACCTCTTAGGAAGGACTTGAGTCCACTTGTCCTATCATGCCTCAATTTCCTCCAACCATCCCTAGATTCTATCAGTCAGCAACCCACTCAAGGTGAGATGAGTGACACTTGTCTTCTCCTTCCCCTTTTCTCTCAACCTTCACTTTTGCTCACAACCATCCAAATCTGCAGATCTGATTAGGACCGTTGATCTAAGCCACATCATCTAATCCTCTCAAGGTCTATAAAAGTAAGAGCTCCAGTTGAGAGAGAGTTATTCTTCAAAATAATTTTTGCATCCATGAGTTTTAATCTTGAAACAAATAGTAATAGCATAATCATGTAGTATTTGCATATCATAGTATCAGTTAACTACAAGTTATCAGTCTATTCTTCATATGCCATCTTGGAAACCATCAGTGCATTGTCTGAGAGCACACCATTTGCAACTAGGAACAATGGAGCTAGGACACAATGAGACATAAACCATGAAGGTAATATTAATTTTTTTATTTCATATATATTTCATGTAGTTTCATTGATTGAATTTAGATTTCCTGTAGCATTTCTATTTGTATTTTGTGAAACTAACTTATTGTAGGTAACATTTTGAGGATGAAATTCAAGTCGACACACATAAATATATATTAGAATAAAAATATTAAAGAATTTAATTAAAATAGCTCATATTGGTTTATATGTATTTTTATGCCCTCATTGTATAAATGAAAAAAATTAAAAAACAAATAGCACCATCTATAAATAAGAAATATGACAACATATGTAGTCATAATTGATCACCATATATGCAATGCAAAATTTCATATACATATTGTCATGAAAATGCCACACACACTCACTCTCTCACACACACACACAAATAGAGAGACAGAGACAGAGAGAGAGAGATCTATATGTATATTTATTATCACAAATAGGGTATGTGTAGGATCATGGTGTGCCAAAACAGGCCCTTAAGTGGCAATGGAATTTTTAAAAATTGGAGTTATGCAACTTGACATGAAAATTTGAATAAGTTGTGAACATTATTTTTAAAATATGTAAGAAGAGAATCTATAGAAAATTGAATGTAGTTTCTAAGCGACTAGATGTTTTTAAAAAACAAAAATACTATTTGATGAAAATTTCAAATTTGAATGCACTGGTACTAAAATTTCAGGAAAAAGATAAGAAGTAGACGTATGTCTGACCACCCTAATCACAATCAAATCATAATAATTTTTTTTAATAATATTTATAATATAAGTATTAGACTCATGTACAGATGCAACACATATTTTTTTATAAATTTTTATAAAGTAAATAATTATTTATGATTTTTTTACTACAACTTTTTAGAAATTCAGAAACTCCTACATCTAACCACCTTAACTTGGTCAAAACCTTATGAATTTTTTTATTTTTTTTCCCTATAGTAGATGAAGCATAGGATGTGATGCATATTTCGTATTCAAAAAATGTTATACCATTTGAAAGTTGAGTGTTTTTCAATTAGTCTATCAATCGGGACTTTTGTCAGAATTCAATTAAAAAATAAATAATAATTATTTATTAAAGTCAAAATAAGACAAGCCTTTTATTGTTGGAAATATGAGAACATACTTAAAAAAATCTTTTCGTTTTATCAGTTTTAGCAATAAAAAAAGTTGTCAGCCACCAGTGTAAAGTCTAGAAAATCAAGGAATACTGAAAAAACATGTGTTTTTAGTTGAATTTCCAGGCTTGTCACTTCTAAGCTAAAACCCAAAGCATTCCCTAGCCAAAATTTCAAATTTCAAATTTGTACAACAAAATCCAGATATCCGGTACAATCGGATATCAAATTTTGATAAGTAAATTCACTAACTAAATTTGCACATAATTAAACTATTAGGGGAGGTGGAAGAGAGAGAGAGAGAGAGAGAGAGAGAGAGAGAGAGAGAGAGAGATGGGGAGGTGGAAGGGGGGAGAGATAGAGAGATATTATGTGAGAGAGAGAGGATATAGAGAGATAGAGAGATTAGGGGAGAGGGAGAGAGAGAGATATTAGCAGGGAGAGAGAGTCAGGATATAGAGAGATGGGGAGGGGGAATGGAGAGAGAGATAGAGAGATTAGGGGAGATGGAGAGTGAGATTATGGGTCCTATGGTGTCCAAAGGTGTCATATTGTGTCCTACGACCCCTTAGGGCACCATAAAACCCCTTAAGGCACCAAATTCTATTGTTATGGGCCATATTGTATCCTAAGGGGTCATATTGTGTCATATGACCCCTTTAGGACACCATATGACCCCTTAGGACACAATATGGCCCTTTATGACTCTATACGATATCATTATGGGTCATATGAACCCTTATGACACCATATGGTGTCATTAGGGGTTATATGGTGTCCTAAGGGGTCATGGGACACCATATGACCCCTTATGACACCATATTGGGTCGTTATGGGTCCTATGGTGTCCTAAGGGGTCATATTGTGTCCTACGACCCCTTAGGACACCATATGACCCCTTAAGACACCAAATTATGTCCCTATGGGTCATATTGTGTTCTAAATGGTCGTATTGTTCCATATGACCCCTTTAAGACACCATATCACCCTTTAGGACTCGATATGAACCTTTACGACTCTATACAATGTTGTTATGGGTGATATGATCCTTTATGACACCATATTGTGTTGTTAGGGGTCATATGGTGTCCTTAGGGGTCATGGGACACCATATGACCCCTAAGGAAAACATATGACCCCTTATGACACCATATGGTGTCGTTAGGGGTCATATGGTGTCTTAAGGGGTCATGGGATACCATATGACTGCTAAGGACAACATTCGACCCCTTATGACACCATATTGGGTCGTTATGGGTCCTATGGTGTCCTAAGGGGTCATATTGTGTCCTACGACCCCTTAGGACACCATATGAGCCCTTAAGACACCAAATTGTGTCATTATGGGTCATATTATGTCTTAAGGGGTCATGGGACACCATATGACCCCTAAGGACAACATACGATCTCTTATGACACCATATTGGGTCATTGTGAGTCCTATGATGTCCTAAAGGGTCATATTATGTTCTATGACCCCTTTGGACACCATATGACCAGTTAAGACACCAAATTGTGTCGTTATGGGTCATATTGTGTCCTAAGGGGTCATATTGTGTCATAAGATTCGTTTAAGACATCATATGACCCCTTAGGATAGAATATGACCCTTTATGATTATACGGTGTCGTTATGGGTCATATGACTCCTTATGACACCATATGGCATTGTTATGGATCATATGGTGTCCTAAGGGGTCATGGGACACCATATGACCCTTAAGCTTAACATAGGACCCCTTACGACACCATATTGGGTTGTTTTGGGTCCTAAGGTGTCCTAAGGGGTCATATTATGTCCTACGATACTTTAGGACACCATATGACCCCTTAACATACCAAATTATGTCATTATGGGTCATATTATGTCCTAAGGGATCATGGGACACCATATGAACCCTAAGTACAACATATGACCCCATATGACACCATATTCGATCGATATGGGTCCTATGGTGTCCTAAGGCGTCATATTGTGTCCTACAACCCATTAGGGCACCATATGACCCCTTAAGACACCAAATTATATTTTTATGGGTCATATTGTGTCCAAAGGGGTCATATTGTGTCATATGACCTGTTTAAGACATCATATGACTCCTTAGGACACCATATGACCCCTAACAATACCATTTGGTGTCATAAGAAGTCATATGACCCCTTATGATAGCATATGGTATCGTTAGGGTCATATGGTGTCCTAAGGGTTCATGGGACACCATATGACCCCTAAGGACAACATATGACCCCTTATGACACCATATTGGGTCGTTATGGTCCTATGGTGTCCTAAGGGGTCATATTGTGTCCTATGACCCCTTAGGACACCATATGACCTCTTAAGACACCCAATTGTGTTGTTATGGGTCATATTGCATCCTAAGGGGTCATGGAACACTATATGACCCCTAAGGGAAACATATGACCCCTTACGACACCATATTGGGTCGTTATGGGTCCAATGGTGTCCTATGGAGTCATATTATGTCCTATGACCCCTTAGGACATCATATGACCCCTTAAGATACCAAATTGTGTGGTTATGGGTCATATTGTCTCCTAGGGGGTCATATTGTGTCATATCATCCCTTTAAAACACCATATGTCCCCTTAGGACACAATATGACCCTTTACGACTCTATACAATGTAGTTATGGGTCATATGACCCCTTATGACACCATATGGTGTCGTTAGGGGTCATAAGGTGTTATAAGGGGTCATGGGACACCATATGACACCTAAGGACAACATACGTCCCCTTATGACACCATATTGGGTCGTTATGAGTCCTATGGTGTCCTAAGGGGTCATATTGTGTCCTACGACCCCTTAGGACACCATATGACCCCTTAAGACATGAAATTGTGTTGTTATGGGTCATATTGTGTCATATGACCCCTTAGGACACAATATGACCCTTTACAACTCTATACGGTGTTGTTATGGGTCATATGACCTCTTATGATGCCATATGGTATCATTAGGGGTCATATGGTGTCCTAAGGGGTCATGGGAAACCAGTTGACCCCTAAGGACAACATATGACCCCTTATGACACCATATTGGGTCATTATGGGTCATACTCTATCCTAAGGTGTCATAGTGTCATATGACCCCTTAGGACACAATATAACCCCTAAGGACAACATAAGACCCCTTATGACACCATATTAGGTCGTTATGGGTCCTATGGTGTCCTAAGGGGTCATATGGATTGTTATGGGTTGCTATGGGTCTTATGATGTCCTCAGGGGTCATATGGTACCCTAAGGGGTCGTAGGACACAAGATGATGCCTTAGGACACCATAGGACCCATAACGACCCAATATGGTGTCATAAGGGATCATAAGTTGTCCTTAGGAGTCATATGTTGTCTTTAGGGGTCATATTATGTCCTAAGGGGTCATATGACACAATATGACCCCTTAGAACACCACATGACCCCTCCCCTGATCTCTCTCTCTCTCTCTCTCTCTCTCTCTCTCTCTCTCTCTCTCTCCCCCCTCCCTCCTCTCTCCCCCTACCCCCTCCCCCCCTCTCCCCTACCCCCTCCCCCCTCTCTATCTCTCTCTAAAATATGAGTAATGAAATTGGATATCGGATTTTATCAGATATCTGATTTCTATCACTGCCATTAATGTGGCAACAATAAAAAAAGGTGGCAATGGGATAAAATTTTGGGACCACAAATTTATACATTAAAACCAAATATCCAATATCCAATTTTTGTAAATAAAAAAGAGCCTTGTGGGCCATTTTGTGGATTCCAATGGCCCACATTCTTCACATTCTATTTTCTATCGACTATCATGGGTTTTCAAATAGGTTGAGACAAATTTGTGCTTTTTAGAGATTCTTAAAGTCAAATCTTACATTGTCAATCATTTAGTAGTAGCATTGTGGAGGTAAATGGGGAGTAGTTATCATCAAAAGTCTAAATGCAAAATAAAACTTTCTAATGAGAAAATTGAAGTGTATAGAGAAAGAGATAGAGAAGGTCATAGGAGGAGAAGACAATGTATGTTAAATATTGCTAATGTTACTTCAAGTGAAGAGGAAAATTAATTTCAAAATGTTGAACAAGTTATTGAAAATGAAAATGCAGATTTTGAAAGTGAAAATTTTGAATATGTTGAAAATGATAATGAGAATGCTCAACATGACGTGAGAATGGAAAGTGAAAATTTGGGAGTTGACAATGAAGGTATCCATAATTTTAGTGTAAAAATGAAAATCTTTGACATTGGAGGTGATAATGTAGAAAATTTTGACATAGGAGGTGAAAATGTGGAAAACTTTGACATTGAAGGTGGAATTTCTAAACCAAGTGAACAATATGTAACACCTAATTACTTTATAAATGAAGACCCTGTCATTGATGAAAGACAAATTCCAAATCCAAGACCTTCAAGAACCCCAAAATGGTTACTTGAAATTGATGAGAACATTATTGTGAATCTTGAAGGTAAGAGGTCAACAAGAACCGTTCGGTTGTGGGCTACACAAATTTTTGACCAAAATTTTAGCAATAAGACATTGATCTAGAAATGCCAGCTCTTTGTTCAATTTCTAAAGATGATAAAGATGAGACCATTTCTAAACAAATTGAAGATTCGTATGAACAAGAAGATGGAGAGAAATTCTATTATTGCCAAAAATCTATTTGATGCTCTCAATTCTATTGGAAAGAATACCAAAGAAAGAGATACGAGAGCTGCTTGAAGAGTGATTAAAACCTCCTTAGTAAGCCATCAATTGAAGGAGGCTCGTCAAATGAGACAAACTTGTGTTGATTTGAACATAAACCATAAAACTTTGGATAGGGAACTTGCATGAAGACAAATACTTGACGATCCACTTCAACATGATACATGAGATTTTGGTGGGAGGCTTCCACATGTTGATAGAAAGTTGATTGACAATGTGAAGGAGGAGATTCAACAATTTTGGCACTCTAATTCTAGAGTATCACCCAATGTAAAGAACATTTTGAAATTAAGAATCGGCAACCGAGACCGCACACCTCATCCCAAACATTTCTTGGAATCAAGCCAAACAATGTTGTACAATTTTTTTTGTCAAGTACATCCAACTTTTCAAATATCACAAAGGGCCTTTTAATCTTTTAAGCCATTTTATTGTGTTCCTCTTAAGATTCGTAATTTTTGTTGTTGCAAGTACCATATGGAGTTTTCAATGTACCATGAACTTTTATGCCATATTCGTTCTATGATGCATACTAATGAAATGTTGTAGGAGTGTGGTGCAATGCTATTTACAAAATAATCAAGAGACTTGTAAGATCTTTTTTTATGCCCTAGAGATGATGGATTCTATTTCTATAAAAATGATTGTTTGAATGAGAAGTGCTCACAATGTGGCGAGTTGTCAAATTTTGTTTCATGTTTTCATGAGGGCAGCGAACACGAGTTTGGAAAGAATTATGTTGAGAAAAAAAGATATGAGATAGTGAAATATACTTTGAAGAGTGGAGGTGAAGGTTCTAGATGCGAATTAGTCTCAAGAGAAGTGAGTGTTGTTGATTTTATTTTGGATTTTAAGGAAAATATTTTCTACAAGTATGCAAGGCACACCCATAGGTCTTAGTGGTTGGATCAACAGTTCAGGATGTGTAAGAACTCTTTCCTAATTGGCACTATTGTATTGGTGGTTGATTTTGTAGAGAACTATACATTGAAACCATAGAATGAGGTACAGTCACAGTACTACAATTCAATCCAGATTGCTATTTTTGTTCATATTACATATAGACATGCTCCTAATAGTATAGAAGATGACATGAAGATAATGAGGGAGTATCATTTTAATATGAGTGATGATATATCACACTCCTCTAAGTATGTGCAACATTTTTTCAAGAATTTTTTTGAGTTCTTGTGTGATAAATTTTTTTGTAATTGATCAACACATCATATGGTCAGATAACTATACAGGTCAATTCAAGAATGCTGTATGTTTTATTGGTTGAGTAGGATGCATGTAGAGAGGCTTATACCTCATATTTCATGTTTTTTTGAGGTAGGGCATGGGAAGGGGGAGCATGATGGAGTAGGTGCATGTTTGAAGAGAGCTCTATTTAAAGAGTAATTGAGAATTTCAGGTGCAAATTTCTCTGATGCACGTTTTATTATTGATTGGTGTAGTTCAGCATTGTCACATGGAGGTACTCTTAATTCAATAGTGACCAAATTCTTTTGGTTGGTTCAGGAGAGCACAGTGGGATACAGATTGGATTGTCAAACAATTAAATATTCTTCAAAGATGCATTCATTTCTCAGCTTAGATGCAAGTACATGGACCATTTGGACACGAGCGTTGGCTTGTTTTTGTCAGAGTTTTGTTCGGTGTGATTGGGATCAGTGTGTCAAGTGAGTGGGTTGATACATGGGTTCCCCAATATTTAACTCCTTTATCTCAAATAATATCCTTGTCAAACAATAACATGGAAAGTTCACTTGAGTATGATCATCTATCAGATCTTGTACAACGAGGACATGTTTTTGCAGTTGTTGCACCACAAGGGAAAGAAGAGAGATCTGAATATTGGTTGGAACGATGTGTATAGGGAAAAAACAAGCTAACACAACCAGTGACAAATGATGATGATGATGGGTTCACATATCCTACAGGTTCAGCTGTTGTTGTGGGAACTTGGTTGAGAACATACATGATTAGAAAGAATGGCATACCTGCATTTGAAGACTATGAGAGACACAAAACCATTCTAATATATTCACACCTTATTATAGCTATAACTGTTAAGTTGTTGAAGCATCAAGCAAAACCAAAGACCAAAGAGCTATGGACAGTGACTACTATTGATCATGAAGCAATACTAGATACTCTTAAGCAAACTAGAGATGACCCTTTAGGCATACTTGAGTAGTAGGTCTTTAATGGTGCCTTATTTTTTTAATCATGCATTTCATTTCAAACAATGATCATTAAACCTTAATGTTCAAGTTTGTTACGTGTATATTAAGGATGTGTTCAAAATGCAGGTCTATTGATGAACGATTTTTTTTGGCAACACGGTTTTTGCATGCACATAGCAGGTACACTCGATATAATTGGAAGGGACATATTTTTGCAACATGACTTATTATCATGCATTTGATGAGATTTACAATTTTTGTTATTAGACAACACTATTTGATATTTTTTGATGATATAATTATCGCAAAACCTTTATGCTCATGCAGGACTTTTTTGGTGATATACAATAGTATCGCATTATGATTTTTGCATCAACATAGTGGGTTCTCTTGATATAATTCGAAGGGATGTATTTTTATGGTATATAATCACACCTTTTCATTTATTATCATTCATTTTAGTTGAAGTGATTATCATAAAGCCTTTATGCTCATCCATGCATTTTATGTGTAGACTAACAATTCTTAAAAATACAAGTTCATACTAGATCATTCATCGTTGACTAGTTTACTCTTGGTGATGGTACATATTCCTTTGTGCATTAATGAGATTAAATTTTGTGCATAAAAACTAAGTCAAGTGAATGTATTTCTATTTAGAAATGACAATATCTACCATCAGCTTCAACCATGTAGAGAAATGCAGTGAGAAGGGCTTTAATCAACATGTGTCTTTCTTCAAAGTTATGCTTGTATACTTTGCAGAGAAATAGATAAGTTTTGTAATTATATAAGCTTGTACGTATTAAAAATGTTTCAAATGATTTATTTATAATTTAACAAAATAATTTGTATTAAGTATTATAATTTGTTTCTTGTAGCACATTCATTCCACATAAAAAGGTTGCTTATTTTGGTCTTGATTTATATGTAGGCATTGTTGTACGTAAGCTTTTCTCTTAGGACATGAGGATTTCTAATGCAGATGAAGTGGGATGTTGTATTTGTATATGGATGTGAATTTTGGTAACTTTGTTATGATGATATACAATTTCCATGAGCAAATTGGTTTAGTTATATTGATGATATACAATGTATCTGTACATGAGTACATTGGTGTAGTTGTATTGATAATGAAAAAAAATCATGTTTGCATATTCCTTTAGGGATGTCACATGCAAGTGTAATGGTAATTATGTGTATACAATACATGGAAATATTGATGATCATTATGTGTCTACAATGTAATTCTTGTTTATCTATATTTTTTCATTGAATGAGACTGATGATTTTTTTGCCAATTGAAAAAATGTTGCCCTAATAAAACCATAGGGAAACATGAAAAACTGAGACAAGATTTTGTAGGGACCACTCTCATCGCCCCGTAGGTTCAAATGGATTTTTTTTAGGTCCCATGAATTCTGAGTTAGGGCCCATCAAAGTTTGACAATTTTTAGCACTTAGGGTTCTCAAGGGATGACGTCGGTAGGGTATGACCCCGAGCATTCGATCGAGTGGGGGGTAAAATAGGAGCATGCATAGGGTAATAATGCCTAACTAAACATGTCAGAGCTGACGTTTTGTTATCATGATGAGCAGAACGAAAAATTGGCCATGCGACAACATTCGATTGAATGAGACTAATGATGTTTTTGCTAAGCAAAAAAATGTTGCCCTAATAAAACCGTAGGTAAAATTTAAAAACCAAGATAGGATTTTGTAGGGAACCCTCTCATGGCCCTATAGGTTAAAACAAATTGTTTATAGGTTCCATGAATTTCGAGTTAGGGCCCGTCAAATTTTGATAATTTTTAGCACTTAGGGTGCTCAAGGGACGATGCCTATAGGGTATGACCCCAAGTGTTCTATTGAGTGCGGGCGAAAAATAGGAGAATGCATAGGGTAATTATTCCTAACTGGACATGTCAGAGTGGACGTCTCATTATCATGATGAGAAGAATGAGAAATTGGCTACGGGACAACATTCGATTGAATGAGATTGATGATTTTTTTGCCAACCGAAAAAATGTTGCCCTAATAAAACCATAGGGAAAATTGAAAAAAAAAGATAATAGTTTGTAGGAACCCCTCTCATGGCCTCATAGGTTCAAATGGATCATTCAAGGTACCACGGATTTTGAGTTTTTGAGTTAGGGCCCGTCAGAGTTTGACAATTTTTAGCACTTAGGGTGCTCAAGGGAGGACATCGGTAGGGTATGACCCCGAGCATTCAATCAAGTGGGGGGGGGGGGGGAATAGGAGCATGTATAGGGTATTAATGCCTAACTAGACATGTCAGAGCCAATGGTTTGTAATCACAATGAGTAGATCGAGGAATTGGTCACATGACAACATTCGATTGAATGAGACTAATGATTTTTTCGCCAACTGAAAAAATGCTACCCTAATAAAACCGTAGGGAAAATTGAAAGACCAAAATAGGCTTTTGATATACCCATCTTGTGGCCCCATAGGTTCAAACGGATCATTCACAAGTGCCACGGATTCTGAGTTAGGGCCCGTCAAAGTTTGATAATTTTTAGCACTTAGGGTGCTCAAGGGACGACGTCGGTAGGGTATGACCTCAAGAGTTTGATCGAGTGGGGGGAAAATTGGGAGCATGAATAGGGTGATAATACCTAAATAGACATTTTGGAGCCAATGATTCATTATCACAATGATCAGAACAAGAAATTGGCCACGTGACAACATTTGATTGAATGAGACTCACAATTTTTTCACTAACCAAAAAAATGCTGCCCTAATAAAACAGCAGGGAAACTTGAAAAATCGAGATAGTCTTTTGTAGGGACCCCTCTCATGGCCCCATAGGTTCAAACAAATCTTTTGCAGGTTCCACGGATTCCAAGTTAGGGCCCGTTAAAGTTTGACAATTTTTAGCACTTAGGGTGCTCAAGGGATGACATCGGTAGGGTATGACCCCGAGCATTCGATCTAGTGGAGGGGAAAAATAGGAGCATGTATAGGGTAATAATGCCTAACTTGATATTTCAAAGTTGATGGTTCGTTATCACAATGAGCAGAACGAGAAATTGGCCACGTGACAACATTTGATTGAATGAGACTAACGATTTTTTGGCCAACCGAAAAAATGCTACCCTAATAAAACCATAGGGAAAATTGAAAAATAGAGATAGGACTTTTAGGGACCCCTCTCATGGCCCTGTAGGTTCAAATGGATCATTCGCAGGTGCCATGAATTCTGAGTTAGGGCTCGTCAAAGTTTGACATTGTTAAGCACTTAGGGTGCTCAAGGGACCACGTTAGTAGGGTATGACCCCGAGCGTTCGAACGAGTGGAGGGGAAAAATAGGAGCATGCATAGGGTAATAATGCCTAACTGGATATATCGAAGCTGACAGTTTATTAGCACGATGAGCAGAATGAGAAATTGGCCACGCGACAATATTCGATTCAATGAGACTGATGATTTTTTTGCCAACCGAAAAAATTCTTCCCTAATAAAACCATAGAGAAACTTGAAAAACTGAGATATTATTTTGTAAGGACCCCTCTCATGGCCCCATAGGTTCAAACAAATTGTTCATAGGTGCCACGGATTCTGACTTAGGGCTCATCAAAGTTTGACAATTTTTAGCACTTAGGGTGCTCAAGGGATGATGTTTGTAGGGTATGACCCTGAGCATTCGACCGAGTGAGGGGAGAAAAATATGAGTATGCATAGGGTAATAATGAATTATATTGTATTATTTAATAAATTAATTGTATTGTATTGTTCATTAAATGAATTCTCTATACATATACACAACAAGTATATGAAACTATCAATCTATGTCTAGAGGTGTATAATCATTATAAGTTATTTAAACTATTCATTCAATCATATTTTCATTCAATTACCTTTCCCTTGTCTACAACTGCACTACCAAATTCTAAATCACACAGCCCCGCACTCATGCTGCTTGTGCCCTACAAGAGTAAAATAAGATATACATGCAAGTTACTACATAATCTAATTAATACCAATATAAATGCTGAGCATGTATGTACAATAAAATACAAACGAATAGGTACAATAATATATGTATCATAAAGTTATCAAGGCCAAATGAAATGGCCATCAAGGTACCCTCCTGGATTTGTGTCAACTCCTCCTCAGTCATCAACTATTAAATAGACCATGTAAATAAAAATTAGTACTTAATATTATCTAGATTATAAACATTCATTTAAAATATAGAATGAACTATGAAAATAAAAATCTTACCACTACATCATCAATGTATGATGAAGGTTCCTCCTCGCCTCTAGCATGCAAGGACTCTCCAGGGTATCCTCCAGTCTATGTCATAACATATGGTGCATCGTGCATCTCATGCACCTCATAATCTGCACTGTGTGCAAGAGGATCAATAGGCTCTCCAACTAGACCCAAGCATATGTTCCCACACATGACACAACTATGGGCCATGCAAATGTTTGGAGCTGAGGAGGACGTGTCAATGCCAACAAATACACTGCTACCATCAAACGTAGGCTGAGCTATGACCCAACCTAAGAAACCAAAAGGCTACTCAAAGAGTGAATAGCCGATATTGTTCATGATGCCACCTCACAAATGGTATCTGGATGCTACACTGGAGGTGGGGGATCAATAGAAAAAGGGGGAACATATGTGCCTTCGACTACTCTGACTGGCCTAGGTCTATTTTGGGGCATAGCTAAATCCACACCCTGGAAAGGTTACATGTCAAAATACTTCACATGTTTTCCTAAACCAAACTCAGCATACATTTTTTTGATGAAGTAGAAGGGGACATCAAGATTGTTGTTGGGTGGTTTGTCGAAAACCATCCACCAACGATCCCAAAAAAATTTCACAATACCATCATTTGTGCACCATTTAATAGAAAGTTTTATTTTTTTGGGGTCTACAAGTTGACCAGTGCGGGGATTCACAAACAATGTGGTGATAGAAGCTTTGGATATCTTGAGATCCTTGATCTCCTTATAGGATGAGCCATCCACATATTGTTTCCTCATAGAATATCATCACAAAAGAGCAACATTGTGCTCCTCAGAGATGGTTTCTATACTCTTTGTATACACATAAAAATTGGCTATGAGCAATTAAATAAATATTTTATATTTATTTAATAATTATTCTTCTATTAAATAGTTAATTTGAAAAGATTAATTTATTTAATTCATTTTCATGTCTTTCTATTAATTAATATTTAATTAATTAATTAATTAATTTACCCTATTCTTCTAATTAATTAAATATCTAATATTTAATTATCTCCTCCAAACAATTAAATATCCAATATTTAATAGTTATTCTCCTATCCTATAGTCTCAAATATTAAATAATTCCTAAATTATATAATCTTTCTTGTCCAACTCACCCTCCATCTCTACTTCATCTTCCCTTTGCCAACTCATCAAACATGTGGCTAAGGAAATTAATATTTCTTAATATTAATTCATCATTTATCTTCAACCACCAATTTAATGAAAATTGTGTACATACACATATTTCATAACCATTTCCTATATTCTCTCCAACACCCCCTACATTTTAGGAAGGACTTGAGTCCACTTGTCCTCTCATGCCTAAATTTCCTCCAACCATCCCTAGATTCCCTCAGTCAGCAACCCAGTCAAGGTGAGATGAGTGACACTTGTCCTCTCCTTCCCCCTTTCTCTCAACCTTCACCTTTGCTCATAGCCATTCAAATCTACAGATTTGATCATGACCGTTGATCTGAGCCACATCATCTAATCCTCTCAAGGTCTATAAAATTAAGAGCTTTAGTTGAGAGAGGTAATCTTCAAGTTAGACTTCAAGAATCTTCAAGTTAGACTTCAAGAATCTTCAAGTTAGTCTTCAAAATTTATCATATGCATCCGTGAGTCTTTGAAGAAAATAGCAAATAGTAATAGCAAATATCATATAGCATTTTAGCATAATCATGTAGTACTTGCATATCATAGTGTCAGTTAACTACAAGTTATTAGTCCATTCTTCATATTCCATCTTGGAAGCCAACAGTACATTTTCTGAGAGCACACCATCTACAACCAGGAACAATGGAGTTAGGACACAATGAGACATAAGCCATGAAAGTAAAATAATGTTTTATTTTAGAATGTATTTCATGTAGTTTCGTTGGTGGAATTTGGATTTCCTGTATGCATTTCCATTTGTATTTTGTGAAACTAACTTATTACAGGTAACATTCTAAGGATGAAATTCAAGCTCACACACTCTTTATGATCGACGTGAGGGGATCAAACATTGGGTTCAAGCGAGAGATCCTACGATAGACATTTGCAATCCCCCTCAATTGGTTCAAAATTTGTGTAATTAAATCCTGAATTGAGGGGGGGTTTGGCAAAGGAGGGTTTTGTGTAGGAGGGTTTGGTTGTTGCGGTTGTGGTTGATCAATGTTTTCACTGTTATCCCCCATTTTTAACCTAATTGAATGTTTTCATGAAAAAACCATATTTTCAATGAAAAAACAAATAAACATTAAAAAATATAAAAATTTGAATGAAAATGATTGAAAACAATAAAAATCCAACCTTTTAATATATTTTTTAGCAAATTTGGGTCAAACAACTAGATATTGGAATCTTAAAAATTGTGCAGCCCGTGGGTTAAAAATAACTCACAGGCTATCACAGTCCATTTATATTGTCTCAAAAAATTGTATATCCGATTTTATACTTAAACTATTTTAAAATAACATTATTATATAATATAATAACATATTATATAATATATTATTATATGATATAATAATATAATAATATATTATATATTATATATTATATAATATAATATTATATATTATATAATATTTTTAAATTTAAAATTTCCTATAAAAATCGGATATCCGATTTGCTTAGGTGTTTACCATGCCAAGGTATACTGACACCTAGGCCAAACAAAAAGTCAACACATATTTTCACATTTTTAGGCGAGTGGAGAAGGCTTTTTTTTCACATCGCCACTTTTTGGCCCCCCATGATCCTGCACTGACCCAATACAGCGCGCGCGCGCGCGCGCGCGAGAGAGAGAGAGAGAGAGAGAGAGAGAGAGAGAGAGAGAGAGAGAGAGAGAGAGAGAGAGAGAGAGAGAGAGAGAGAGAGAGAGAGAGAGAGAGAGAGAGATCTATATTTATATTTATTGTCACAAATACAATGAATGTATAAGTCATATGGGAACACAAAGTTATATTTTGATAAAATAATTTTTTTGTACAACAAAGCCATTTGAGCATACAATGTTATACAATGTATGTAAAATAAATCCAAAAAATAAAATTTCATAACATTGATAATCCTTTGGATTGTCATGGAATAGTCAATGGCTCTTTATTTGTTGAAAATATGGACAAACAATCCATGGCTATTACATTTTTCTAATTAAACCTCTTCTCATAATTTTTTTAAATATCCACTTATTAATATAATCACAATATACACGTCAATGTAAAAAATATGAAGTATACATTGACATTAATGATAGTTTCTTACCACAAGTTGCTGAGATAGTTGGCTCCTATAACTTCGAGGAGATTGTTGCCTCTTTTCCAGGAGTGAATCATTCAAATTTTGAAAAAGGAAATCCTTTGAAGAGGCTCAAATAACTGCAAGACGAGACCATCTAAATGCACTCTCAACTCGATCGAATGAATCTGACATCAATTACACATGTTTTGACATCAATTAGAACTTTCAATTGCACGCAGAGAAGTCTCACATAAACATCATTCTTCTTGGTCACCGATGAAATATGTGCCATGTTGTGCAAGGTCATTTTGAAACTGTTCTGTTTATGTAATGTTTTACCCAGATTTTTTTGGAAACTTGCATAATGTCAAAGTGAATTTTGTTTTTTAACTTTTACTCAGTTTGTCAAACCATTAACTTTGATGGCTTCTAAAAACATTATGTCATTCTGCAAACAAATACAGTGGGAGATAGGCAGAGTTATTCTTATTTGGTGTTCTTTGGCCACCCCTCTTGTTGCAAAATGTGACCTTGAATGGTGTGGATCGTAGAATGTCACTTTTACATTTTGGATATACAATGAATGGTGTGGATCGTAGAATGTGGACTCCCTAGATTTCAGATCAAATGCATGCAAAACAAGAACGAGAATTGGAGTCTATTTCTTGGCACTTTTGTAAATTCAACAGAAATGAATCTTGAGATCCTCAAGATGAGTTATACTGGTTCTCTAATAATAAATTCTACTGATCTAAAATGAAAGTAGAGAGATAAAATAAATAGAGCATACACAAAAAATTCTTATGCTACAACACAGAAAAAAAATAGTAACTCTTTTATTTTTTCAATCATGAAATGCATTACACTTATCTCTTATTTATACAGAATTTCATCTTGCATGACTAGAAGATAAGACAAACTATTTTTCTGCATACATGAGGAATGTGATAGGAGATGAAAACAAAAGCTAACTGCTTGCATGGACAAATATCACCCAACTAACTATTTACATAACGGTGGAGAGGAAATCAAAAAAATATAACGAACTAATAGCTTATTCATGTGTGGAGGTTAGTTAGGGAGAACTGACTGTTATTCTTATTTCTTGCAGTGACTGCATGCAATTAAAGAAAAAGAAAATTCACGAGGAGGACTTATAGTTTTAGTTTAGTTTCAACGACCGCATGCAATAAATTAACATATTCTATCATTCCTCTTTAATTTCTTCCACTGACAATTTTAACTTCAATCATTCCTAAATTTTCTTGTAGATATTCAAAGTTTTCTCTAGGTAGTGCTTTAGTAAAAATATCAGCTAACTGATCTTCAGATCTACAACATTCAAGATAGATTTCTCCATTATTGACTAGTTCTCTGATAAAATGAAATCTCGTATCAATTTGCTTGCTCTTTTGGTGAAGAACATGATATTTTGATAACGCAATTGCTGATTTGTTGTCACAAAACACTGGTGTAGGCTCCTCTTGTGCTTGCAATAGATCCTTCAATATTCTCCTCATCTAGATTGCTTGACATGTTGATGTGGTTGCTACATATTCAGCTTCAGCTGATGAAAAGGTCACTATAGGCTACTTCTTTGATGCCCATGATATTGCACCTGTACCAGAATGAAAGATATATCTAGAAGCGCTCTTCCTATCATCAATATCACTTGCAAAATCACTATCAGTATAACCAATCAAATCAAACTCATTAGTAGTGGAATAGAAAATTCCATATCCCTTGGTTCTTGCAACATATCTCAATATCCTCTTTTGAACATGCCAATGCGAGTCTTTTGGTGACTCCATAAACCTAGAGATTAAACTAACACCATACATGATGTCTGAGCTTGTAGTTGTGAGATACATGAGACTTCCAACAAGCCTCTTAAACAAATTTAGATCAACATTTGACCCCTTGTCCTCTCTGCTTAATTTTGTTCCTGTTGCAAGTGGAGTTGGTGTTGGTTTAGAGTTCAATGTATTAAACTTTTTGAATACATCCTTGGCATACTTAGATTGACAAATAAAAATTCCTTTATCAGATTGAACTACTTCAATGTCTAAGAAATATCTCATCAAACCTAAATCTGTCATTTCAAATTGTTTCATCATTGCTGATTTAAAAGTGTCTACAGACAAATTTCCAGTGAATATCAAATCATCTACATATAAGCACACAATCAAAATCTGACCTTCTTTGTTAATATTTGTGTATAGAGTGGACTCATTACTGCTTCCATCGAAACCATTGTTTGTCATGTATGAATAAATCCTGCTATACCACATGCTCTAGGTGCTTGTTTGAGACCATAGAGCACCTTCTTCAATCTATAGAACTTGTCTTCATGTCCATGCACTTCATAACCTAGTGCTTGTTTCACATACACTTCTTCTAGAAAACCATTCAAAAATACAGATTTAACATCCATTTGAAAAAAAATCCAATTATTCTGAGCAGCTATTGCTAAAACCATTCTAATTGTATCAAGGCTAGCAACTGGTGCAAATATTTCAATATAATCAATTCCATGTTGTTGTGCATAACCTTTTGCTACTAATATAGCCTTACGTTTATCAATTTCACCTTCTGCATTAAATTTGGTTTTATAAACCCATTCGACACCAATACAATCTTTACCTTCAGGTAGATCCACAAGCTCCCAAGTCTGATTTCTTTCAATGAAATTAATTTCTTCATCCATGGCCTTGATACAATGTTCCTCCTTAATTGCTTCTTCAAAAGACATAGGATCATAAGAGAATAATGAAAAATTTGAACTAAAATTCAAGAATTATTCACCTTGTTCATATATCTCTTTCAAGCTTCTCATTTTCTTACCTTTTGATTTAACAAATGTAGGAGTTGTCTCATTACCTTCTTTTGGAGTGGGATGCTCTGCATGTCTTGATGATTGACCTTGCACAAGATTTCTTGGTGGAGTGCTTAGTTCTACTTGATTTGACTAATCAACTGGTTCCTCTTTTTCTTCTTCATTATTTGGTATTGGTGCTCCAATTGTGACTGATATATCAATATTTTCATCCCATTATTCTTCATCCTTAAATATAACATACCTACTAGTAATCATCTTCTTTGAAATTGGGTTATATAATCTATAAGGTTTTGACTACTCACTATAACCAATAAAAATACATTTTCACTCTTATAATCCAATTTTCTCCTTATTTGAGCTAGAACTAAAACATATGCAACACATCCAAAGATTCTAAGATGAGATACAAAATGTTTCTTACCACTCCATGCTTCTTGTGGGATTATGTCTTTAACACTCTTCATAGGACTTCTGTTTAGAATGTACACTGCACATGCTACTGCTTCAGCTCAAAAATCATTAAATTTTAAGCTTTTAGCATACTCCTTGCCATCTCCATTATGGTTCCATTTTTCCTCTTTGCTACACCATTCTATTGTGGTGTGTACCTTGTTGTGAATTGTTTCTTGATCCCATGATCTCTGCAAAAATCCAAAAATTAATTAGAACTATATTCACCATCTCTATCAGATCTAAGTGCCTTGATGAAGAGTCCACTTTGTTTTTCCATCATATATTTGAACTCCTTAAATTTATAGAAAGCATCAGACTTCTCCTTTAAAAATTATATCCAAGTTTTCTTTCTGAAATCATCAATAAATGTTAGAAAATATAGACTTCCTTCTAAAGATGGGGTTTGCATTGGGCCACATACATTAGTGTGGACTAGCTCCAAAGGCACTCTTTCTCTAATTGAACTTCCTATGAGAAATCTTTCTATGCATTGTTTTTCCATTATACAACTTTCATAAGAATTAGTAGGTTGCATGATAGGTGGAAAAACATTTTCCATATTCTTCCTCTGCAATAAACTCAAGCCATCAAAATTAAGGTGTCCATACCTCCAATGCCAGAGCCATGTCTGGTCTAAAATTTATGCCTTGAAATTAGCTTCTTCTATTCCATGCATCTAAAGGGGAAACATCTGATTCTTGGTCATTTGGACCTTGGAAATCAACCTATCACTGGGATTTCTATCCAAGATTGTCCAAACATCATTATTAAAGAGAACTTTGTATCCTTTTTCAACTAATTAACCAACACTCATTAGATTGTGTTTTAATCCAGGCACATAATAAACATCAAGATTAAACCGTTTTTCTCCATTTTTAGTCAACACATTTATTACATCTTTCCCCATTATAGACACTATAGTATCATTTCCCAATTTTATTTTAGATTTCATGGAATCATCCAAATTAGAAAATAATTCTCTATTACTAGTCATGTGGTTACTACAACCACTATCTAAAAACCATACATCCTTAGAGATTTCTTGTGCCACATTGCATGTTATGAATAAACTACCTGAATTATTATAAGATACATTTGAATAATTTGCTCCAGGTTTCTCAAATTCTACTTGTTTCTTGCTACATTCATATGAAGAATGACCATATTTCTTAAAATAATAGCATTGAATATTGGATTTATCAAACCTTGATGATTGATCTTGAGATTGGTTCCTACCCCGTCCTCTATTATTGAAACTATGATTGGACTAATTGGTTCTTTCTCCTTGATCTGTATTCATCTATCCACCTCTGCCTCTTCCTCTTCCTCTACATGATGAACCCTATTCTCTGAAAGCATTCTCAAAAGAGGTATTATTGTTTCTATTCAATATTTATTCATGTGTCAATAAAGAACCCACTAACTCATCTACTAATAACTATGACAAATCTTTTGATTCTTCAATTGCTACAACTATAGATTCAAATTTACTAGGCAAGCTCCGGAGAATTTTTTCTATCACCTTTTGATCTCTTAAATATTCTCTATTAGATATAATTTGATTCACAACATTCAATACTTGATTCATAAATTAGTCTACAGACTCAAAATCTTTCATTTGCAAATATAAAAAATTTCCCTAAGAGATTGTAATTTAGCCACTTTCACCTTTGTATTACCTTGATAGACTGTCTCTAGAATCTCCTATGCTTTCTTGGATCTCATTGCTGTTGAAACCTTAGGAAAGATTGACTCATCAATTGCTTGTTGAATTAAAAACAAAGCTTTTGCATCCTTTTTTCTATTATCTTTAAGTCAATCTTTTTTGGCTTGTTGTAATCTTTGATAAGATTCTTCATCCTGTAGTTCTACAAAAATTTCTCTATCAAATCCCAAATATCTTGTGAGAAAAAGAAAGTCTTCATTTTAATTACCCAAAATGCATAATTCTTACCATTGAAGATTGAAATCTAGGGCTGAATTTGGGCATTATTTGTTACCATGACTTGCTAAAACAATCTCCTTTCTCTCTCAAAAAAATTCTGCACCAAAACATAACTCAAATCTGCATAAACATTTAACCTTATCTCTGATACCAATTTGAGAGCGGAGAGATAAAATAAATAGAGCATACACATAAAATTATTATGCTACAACACAGAAAAAAATAATAACTCTTTTATTATTTCAGCCATAAAATGCATTACACTTCTCTCTTATTTATAGAGAATTTCATCTTGCATGACTAGAAGATAAGACAAACCATTTTTCTGCATAGATGATGAATAATCCACTGAATATAACTGATTATATGGTGGATAGGAGATGAAAACAAAATCTAATTGTTTGCACGGACAAATATCACCCAACTAACTATTTACATAATGGTGGAGAGTAATTAAAAAAAATCTAACTAACTAATAGCTTATACATGCGTGGAGGTTAGTTAGGGAGTACTGACTGTTATTATTGTTTCTTGTAGTGACTACATGCCATAAAAGGAAAAGAAAATTTGCATGAGTGTAATGCCCCACCAAGAAACCTTAAAGGATTCAACTACAAACACTCAAAAATAGAGTAAAATATGTTTTTAAAATATATTGAACACATAAATACATTAAGATAAATATTGCATTAAAATAGCACAAGTGGAAGACTTAACTCAAACTCCTAAAGGGTTTCCCAACATGGATTACTTAATTAAACTAATCCTTACTTAAGGTCAATTAATCCACTTAAGATCTATATTTATCCATTAGGAACTTAATTGCACTAACAATGATTGTTTCATACTTTGCATGAGATTACACTAACATTTTTGTGCTTCATATACGATAAAACATTCAATTACATTACAACATTGATTTTAATTAAAGATATGAATCTTATCATCTAAATCTCATCATAATACATTATTTTTACATTGCAAGGATAACATAATATTACAATTGCACTTAATACACCAAGTTTCATAAAAATACATAATGATTACATCAAATTACTGTTAGGATTGATTGTAGTACCAAAGATACTGAGAGGGGGGGTGAATCAGTATCTAACTGGTTAACAAAATTTCTAACCTTATTAAGTATCTTACATTCCAAAACAATGTACCGGTAAACAAGAATTAATGTAGTAAATGTGAACAATAAAGACAACATAGAAAGCACACCATAACACAAGATTTTTGGTGAGGAAACCAGGTGTGGGAAAAACCTCGGTGGGATTTGTGACCCATAATATTCACTCACTGGCCAATGAATGGATATTACTTACAATATGATGCCTGCACATGCAGGAAGCCCAACTGCTTAGAGCTCACTTCTCAAATACAAAAGGAAGTTTCACTGACTTACAAAAATGGATTATGGAAATCCAATATAATGTATTGCTACAAAAAGCATCTGCTATGCCAAATTCAGTACCAGTTTAAGCTCATACAATGACAATAACCTTATACAAAATCTGCCTCAATATTCGCTCATCATATCCATCTTCTTTCTATGCATATCCTATATGAAAATGATTTACAAGATATCATACTTATATGAGTCTTATTACAATATGCCAAAACATACAAAAAGATATTACAAAATACAAAACCCTGTCGGCTAGGGTGTCAGTAAACATTATTGTCGCTGCTGGTGTAGAGTCTACCAGTGTAGAGTCTGTTGGTGCTAGTGCCTGCCGGTGCCATAAGATTGAAATGTTTCCATCAATGACAACACCTTCAATCACCTTTAACTACCATTAGAGTGTGCAATGCCAACAATCTCTCCCTTTGGCATTGATGGCAACACTAGTGAGAAAAATCCAAAAATTGTATCCAAAAATGAAGTCCAAAAATCTTACCAAAAATGTGTGCTCCCCCTGAGAAGATAATCTCTTCTAAAGGTCATTTTTCTTAGTTCTATTACTCCTCCTTTGACATCAATGACAAAGGTTGTCAAAATTGTCAAATGAATGCAGTTATCAGCTAGAACCTTGTAACCAGTTGGTTACAATCTGGAATAAGTATGCTAAAACCAAGTTCAAAATCTGAGTAAATGTGTTGCTATCCTTCAATGCTACCTCTATTCTCTGAATAGTACCAATGAGATGATGCATTTTCTCTTTCGGTGTCTCTTGTCCTTGAATAAGTGCCTCAGAGATCTCTTTCCGTAGAGAGATGAGGTTATCTAACTTTGGACTGAGTCTGCATTTTAGCTCTTTGGCTTTTCCTTTTATTCTTTCCTTCTCTTTCTCTAACTTCTCCAATTTTTCTTCAAATCCAACAATTTCTTGTTCAATAACTGATATTGGTTCAAATGAACCAATGATATTATCAGCTATGTCATCAATTTCCTTTTGCACTTTGCTGATTTCCTTATCAATATCCATTGTCAAGAGATTTGTCTTACAAGTCTCTTTGTACAGTTCCTTGAATTCCATTATTGTTGTGATGAGTGCCGATAAGAGAGTATCAATATGTTCCATGCACTTCTTTATTGTTTCTTCAAAGAATTTCTCTTTTTCCTTCTCCATTTTCTCCTTAAATGTTTCTTCATTTATTTAGTCTACAGTCACTATATTGTCAGTAATATATTTAGACAATGTGTCTAACTAACTTAAAGAATCCTTATTATCTACATTTCACTTGGATGCAATAAACTTAAGAATAGGAATTGTGTCATCTATAGCCCTATAGGCCAATACATTACAATTTGTAATTTTCTTTATTGAATCCAAGAGTACTTCAGTCACATTTGTTGGTCTAAATTCAGTCATTGAAGTACTGGATGACTGTCCAACTACCTTCACAATCTCTATGCTTTTGGTGGGAGCAATCACTTTGCTTCTCTCGCCCTCTAGTGGGTTAGTTTGTGTTTGCATTTCCACTAGCAAAGGTTTAGGTTTCTCAGTAGTTGTCGGTGGCACTACCTCAGTATGTACCTGTGTATCAACCTATTTCTCTGCTTGTGTCTCTGCCTATTTCACTATGCTCTCTTCTCTCGGTATTTTTTATTGTTTTTCATTGTTATCCACTATCGGTTTCTCTGTCTACTTCTCTGCAATGTCTACTACCGGTATCTCTATCTCTGTTGTTTTTTCAATGCTTGCATCAATAATATTGTTAGTAACCATGCCACTAACCAAGGGATCAACTGAATGTTCTGTATGCTCAACTTGTGTCTCAACCCCAACATTTTCAGCTTGTGATCCAACTTCAACATTAGCACCTGGTTGCTTAGTGGCAAAATCTTTCTTTTCCTCTGTGTTCTCCTTATCAACTACAATATTTACCTCCTGAGTGTCAAAGTTCATCATGTACAGGATTTTAGACTCAGGGTTTGTGATGGTCACGCCCACAAAAGGATATGAAAATCACAGTAAAACCTTTCTTGGGAATTAGGCATTCCAACAGGTGACAAATATCTCTCTCTGTAGACATTCATTTACTTGTCAAAGCAGGGGATGTATACTTTAAATGGCGCAGCAAAATATATGCACTAGGAATTCATTTTGGTCAAATCTTTGCGGAAATACATACTGGAAAGAAATCCTACCTACGCTACAGGAAGGTAAGGCAAAGCTCTTTAACTTAATTATGATTTGATTAAAATGGAAACCATAATAACTACAACTGAAACACAAACTATAAACTGGCCTTATGCTGCAGGAACAGACACAGTGATGGATTCCTTGAGCTGCAGGAGCAATGTAAAGCTGAGTTTGTATAAAAAATTTAAAGATGAAAGCAAACTGAAGCTTAACAGGAAAGAACAACTAACTAACTAGCTACAGATACCTACTAAGTGGGCCCCCTTAGCAAGCATCTCCTGATTACGCAGATGCTAAACTCAGAACTTCATTGAACTTTACTCATAAAAACAGAATGATATACATTGTTTTGTTGATATGGAAACTAACAACAAACTCTGTCTCTGGTTAAACAGATTCTGTCTTTCATTATTATATTGATTCTTACATGACATCTACTACTCTGATTCTATCTTCTCTGACTCCTCTCTCGCGCAGGAGGAGAAGCTTTATTTAAAAACAGGAGAGCAACTAACTAACTAACCCCATCAAAGAAAGATGTGGAAGTAAAACATATCCTTGAATCAAGGAACAAACTTCATAAATGAATTTATGCGTTCAACCCGATCCAGAGAGAATCTAGCGCTCCACTCTTTGTCATTAAAATTCTTTCCCATGGTTTCAGTCAAAGAGTCTTTGTTGGAGCTTCCTCGAAGTCATGCAGGAAATGGACTTTACTACAAGGCCGAGATTGGCTGCGCTTGACTCGATCGTTCTTCAACAACCTGCGAAACAAAAGGTAATAGGCAACAGAAAAGGCGTATGGCACATACACGATATCTATTCATTAATCACACATTTTAAATTTACTTCATCATTCAAAAACTATATACGATATACCAGTCATTTTAGGGAGTCAACGGGGCAATAAATGCAATCAAGTCAACACAATGAGCTGCAGGAATATAAAAGTATCTTGCTACAGGATATCCCAAAAAGGTTTCAACAAAGTCTAAACATCCATGAAATAACAAAAGTAAAGGCATTTAAAAGTTTATCATAACATCCAAATTATGAGCATATTTTAAGCTCATCACTGCCCCCTACTTAGCCCAATGCTGGTCCTCCAGCATTAACTTTCCTGGTGGTTTCTCTGAAGTCGGTGGTTGCTACATGACTCTGGAATGGATTTTTAAACTTGTAATAAAATCCTCTGAAATCCCGGCATTTTTCATACCTTTGGTCTTCTAATTCATTGTTAAGATTTGTAGCCTGGTGAGGATAAAGTGGTCACATTAGCACAGGGGGTCTGAATGTCAGCGGCAACCACAGTTCAAATCTTGTTTGGAGTCACAATTGAATATATCTACTGGTTCGTTTGAGAGCTGCTGTGAAATTTAAGGGACCATGCGGTTCTGACTTTCTTAACCCAACAGTTAACCTCTCCCATCTTTTCTCACTTCTAGTGAATGCCAATTTCCAAAATGAATATTGTTGTGCCTGGAATTCATCATATACTTGTTTTCTGATATCAAATATTTTCTGTCTTGCTGAAATGTTATTAACATCATATGTCAGAGTAAACCAATCTTTCAACATTGCATAAGGGTTTGAACTGTGAGAACGTAATGGAACAGGCTCTGTTTTCTAAGCTTCCTCTTATATTTCCCATTGCCTGCCATAATTCGCCTCATTTGCTGCCTATGACATAAATGTTCTCAAATGAATATCACCAATATATAGAAAAGGATTCCATTCTGTTTCAAATGGTATTAAAAAGCCATGCAAATAGAATTCACAGAGAGAATTTCTTAACTAGTTAGGGGCTGCCTGGTATGCTTCATAGAATTCTTTGGCAATATGAATTATAGGATCTTGGTTTCTGGAAATTCTCATCAATTGAAACCATAAAAACTGTTCTTTAAGTCACAGAGCATAAACTCTGGGTGGTGGTCTACATTCCATAATCTGACTAGTTACTTTCAACATTTCATCCATTTTTGCTTTCAACTCAGCAATTTCCTGCTTCTGACTTTCAATTTTCTTTTTCAATTTCTTCTTTTCTAATTCCCATAGACTTTACTGCATGTCAGTCTGGGCTATGTATTGAAAAGTCAGAGTTTGCAATGTAACTGTTTCCCAATTAACTTTAACATATTCCCGAAACTCCATTAAAAACATTCTCTTATACACAACAATGGCTTTACAAACTGCAGGATAAGATACAATTTCACTAGGCACATTCAATTGTTCAGTCTGTTCTTGCTCTTGCTGCAAGATAAATTCTTTTTGTTCCTGTGGTGGAGAAGTCTGTGCTTCCTCCGAAAATTGCATAGCAACAGTAGCCAAATCATCAAGATTTGGTAACCCTTGCTCATTATGCCTTGTTTCTTTTGTCTCAACTTGTTCCTCTTCAGGAATGAACGAACTCTGGGCAGCATTTTCGGACACACTCTGAGAAACATTAAATTCGGACTCAATAGACCCTTCTGAAATTACAATCACCGCTGGTTGTGGTGAAGTAGGGGAGGTCTTAGATTGTTTCCTTGAGGAAACCCTTCTTGGCACTGATGTGGCTGCAGGAGGTGTTCCGGCAGCTTTCCTCTTCCTTGTTTTCTTAGAGGGCTTTGCCCTACCAGAGGATGACGGTGAACTAGAAATAGCAACAGACGTTGCTATAGGAGAAACAGCTACAGGGCAAGGCACTGCAGGAGAAGGGCATTGCCTTTTTCGAGAACGAGGGTCAGATTCTGGAGACCCTTCTGCCTTTGTTTTTCCCTTCTCACTCCTAGTGGCAGACCTAGTTTGTACCCTAGCAGAGGATTTAAGTACAAAAGCTGCAGGACTAGGTGCTATAGGAGTAAATGACCCTTGCCCTGTTTTACTGGTAGATGCAATTTCTTTCTTCTTTTTCTAAGGCCGTGGCGTAAGTACCCTAGGGGGTTGTGGAATTCGCAAACTCTTTTGGGCAACAAATTGTTGCCAAGAGGGAGGTGAGACATCCTTCAAAGAGTGCTCAATCAGTAATTTAATAAGGCCATGATGAGTGACAGAATTATCTTTCCCCTGTTGAGTTCCGTGGGCATTGTGTTCTAAAAATTTTAACAAGAAATTTAGAACATTTATAACTAACCCATGCCTCATATGGCTCAATAATTTAAAATGATGAGAATGCAGATAGGAAAAAGGGCCTTCACAGGTCAAATACCTGATTATGTAAGTAGCATACTCTGAATAAGGAGGAGGAAACGATACGCGCTTCCATCCTTGCCTGGAGACTTCCAGAGGTCCATCAGTAGGCATTGAAAACTCAGCCCTTGCAACTGCAGCGTCTGAAGAAAAATTTTCTCCAATGGCTGGAAGCCCAGTTACTTCTGCAATTCTGTTTTCAGTTGCAACAACCATTAGACCCCATACGGTGGCTTCCCCTTCAGAAAGGGTTCTCAGAAATTCTCCAGTAGCCTCCTCATCAAAATCATTTAAGCTCAAGAAATAATTTAACCATCCACAGAGGCTGAATGCGTGGACTGTTTGCAGATTTTGCAATAACGTTTCATGAGCTATAGGCTCATGTCGCACCAACTGACCACCCATGTTTTCAGTTTTCCTTTAGCTGAACTCGATTCCTTGCTAAAGATTCAAATTCTCTGCTTCCCTTTCTACTCTGGTTTTTCCTCTTTCGTGCCGTCACATTTCTTTCTTTCTTTTCCAAAAATGAACTTTTTTGAACAAGCAGTCTTAATCGTGATTATGCAATAAAGAAAGACATGCGATCATAGTTGGAAAGTACCAGAAAAGTATTAAAGAAATATTATTTTGCAGTTATGGCAGCGGTGAAAAGACAGGTTTTAAAAGATGGATTAGCCCGCCCCCTACTTAAAGTATGACATGTGTCCTCACATGTCATAAAGAATAGATAGAAGTTCAAGTAATAATGACCGGTACATACATAGCAGTAAACGAATAGAATGAAATAAATCAAATATGCGATAAGAAAAGATATGGCGTACCTTTGATAATTGCACGTACGTGTGAAGAAAGATGATGGCAACTGCATGGTTTGACAAGTAGGAAAGATATCTTAATTAAGTCTGATGCGGATGGATGATGTGGATGGGTGAAATGGGTGGATGAAATGAACAGATGAAATAAATGGACAGAAGTTAAAGAAGTGAAATGGGGGCGATAAATGAGAATGGAGAAAAGGGGTTTCCTTTTGCAAAAAGAAAACCTTTATTATGGGCATGCTTTTTGAAAATTACGGTAACGCTGCAGGAGAAAGGCTAAAGCCTTTGGCTGCAGGAAGAGTAGCGGGAGGAACCTGAATGAACTGCTGCATGAATTCTTCCTTGGAGACTAGTTCGTGGTACAACTGGAGGCGGTGGCCATTCACTAGCAATTTGAAGCAGACTGGGTCTATTGTTACCAGTTGCACAGCTCCATTGTCGAACACATTTTCAACTTCATAGGGGCCAAGCCAACGTGTTCTGAGCTTACCTTGGTTTTCTTAATATCTGGAATCATATAACAGAGCCCAATCTCCAGTAGAAAATTTCCTGGTTTTGATGTGCTGATCATGCCATTTCTTCCTTTGCTGTTGGATTGCTTCTGTATGCTGTAGGGCAACTTTTCTCATTTCATCCAAAGCATTTAGCTACAGGAGATGGTCCTTCTATGCTTCTGATATGTCTATATTGAGTTCAAGAGTTGTCCTCAAAGTTTTGTGTTCAAATTCTATTGGTAACATGGCTGTTTTCCCATAAAGTAGCTCAAAAGGTGTAAACCCAGTTGTTGTTTTCCATGTAGTTCTGTAAGCCCAAACTGCTTCAGGAAGTCTATTGCTCCAATATTTTCTATGTATCTGTACTGTCTTTGTGAGGATTGCCTCAATTTCTCTGTTTGTTACCTCTGCCTGACCATTGGCTTGAGGGTGATAAGGGCTGGACTTCCTATGTTTGATTTTATAGTCATTCATTAGTGCAGTGATTAGATTAGACGTAAACTGAGCTCCTTGGTCGGTTACAAGCTCTCTGGGAACCCCAAATCTTGTGAAAATTTGTTCATACAGAAACTCAGCAACTTTGTTATCTCGAGCATGAGTCATAGCTGTTACCTCGACCCATTTTGTTACATAGTTCGTGCAAAATAGAATGTATGACTTTCCATTTGATGGTGGATCAATTGGCCCTACAAAATCCATCCCCCATTTATCAAAAGGGGTGAGTATTACCTGCGGATATAGTGGCATTTCATTGGACTTAGTTGGTCTTCCCATACGCTGGCATTTGTCACATTTTCTTGTATAGGCCACAACATCCTTATGTAATGTTGGCCGGTAGTACCCTGTTGTAAGAACTTTCATTGATGTTCTTTTTGCTGCAAAATGTCCTCCACATGGTTCATCATGGCAAGCATGCAATATGTCATAAGTTTCATCTTCTCTTACACATCTTCGCATTACCTGATCAGGTCCAGTATAAAACAAACTATTTGCAATCCAAGAAAAGTTAAAACTTTTCTCTATTAACAATTTCTTTTCTTTTGGAGAAAAGTAGTCTGGTACTTTGTTTGCTGCTAGATAATTGGCAATGTCTGCATACCAGGGTAAATGTACAACGATGGAAAACAAGTGTTCATCTGGGAATCTATCATCAATGATCTCATGTTCAACAGGTGCAACTGATTGAAGTCTTGATAAAAAGTCAGCTATAACATTAGCTCTTCCTGGTTTGTCAATTATAGAAATATCAAATTCTTGTAACAATAGGAGCCAACGTGCCAACCTACCAGAAATGGCAGGTTTGTTCATCAGATACTTGATTGCTGCATGATCATTATGGATGAATATCTGATAACCTGTGACATAATGTCTAAATTTATTCAAAGCATATACTACTGCAAGCAACTCCTTTTCTGTGACAGTATAGTTGAGCTCAGGACCTTGAAGGTTCTTGCTGATAAAGTAAATAGCATGTTCAACTGAATTTTCTTTTTGATTCAGAGCTGCTCCTATGCCAAAGTCAGAAGCATCAGCATGTATGTGAAAAGAAAAATTTCATTTTGCACTTTGAAGAACAGAGGCTTTAGTAAGCAAGTCCTGTAATTGTAGGAAGGATTTTTCACAGGCCTCTGTCCACTCAAATTGGGAATCCTTTGTTAACAAAGCATAAAGTGAACTGACAATTTTACTGAAGTCTTTTATAAACCTTCTATAATACCCTGCATGACGAAGAAAATTTCTGACATCTTTCTGTTTTGCAGGAGTTTGTAAATTTTGAATTACTTCAATTTTAGCAGGGTCGACCTGAATTCCATTCTTTGAAACATGATGACCTAGAAAAATACCTTCTTCCATCATTAGAAAACACTTCTCACTGTTTAGAGACAAATTTTGCTCTTTACACCTTTTCAATACTTTTTCTAAATTTACCAGTGCTTCTTCAAATGTGACTCCATAGGCAGTGAAATCATCCATGTAAATCTCCATATATTCATGAGATATATCAGCAAAGATACTAATTACTACTCTTTGAAATGTTGCTGGCGCATTGCATAGGCCAAAAGGCAAGACCAAATAAGCAAATGTTCCCCATGGACAGGTAAAAGTGGTCTTATCTTGATCTTAAGGGGCTATTTTTATCTGATTGTACCCACTGTAACTATCCAAAAAGGAAAAATATCTTTTGTTAGACAGTGAGTCTAATACTTGATCTACAAAAGGTAGTGGAAAGTGATCTTTTTTAGTGGCACTATTCAATTCTCTGTAATCTATACATACTCTCCATTTTCCTCTTTTCTTGGGAACAATGACTAAGGGAGAAACCCATTGACTATCAGAGATTGGATAAATAAAACCAGCATCAAGCAACTTTTGAAGCTCACTTTTAACTATTTCTCTAAGTGCTGGATTTACTCTTCTTTGAGGTTGTCTAATTGGTGAACAATCTTCTTTGATATATATCTTATGAGTACAAACTCTAGGATCTATTCCTTGCATGTCCCCATATTCCCATGCAAAAGCTTTATGCTATTCTTGTAGCATTTTTAATAGATCAGCCTGTTGAGATTGTGACAGCTTGTTATTGATATTCAAACAATGACCTTGAGACAATTCTATCCGCTCCATGAGATTACTTATAGAGTCTACAGGTAATGTTTGTACCTCTTATGGAAGCAAATTATGAAAAATCACTAGGAGTTTAGGTAGTGAACTTTCAGAATCTGGTTGCTGCAGGAAACATTGTAAATGAGTATCCTTTGGATCAGATGAACTACCTTTATCAGAGTTGTTTTGTAGAATTTGAAACAGTAAGGCATCTTCACTCTAAAGTTGTGAGAATGGGTCATTTTGAATCATCATTAATTGAGCCAAAGAATTGGCTTCTTCAATTTCTTCCCTCACACCTGGCCAAACAGGTTGGGACAAATCTGGCTGAGGTCTAGCAGGTGGATACAGAGCCAATTTATTTGTGGACTGCCCATCAGAAATGGTCATATCTCTAGAATGGCATCCTATAAAAGCATCAGCAGTTACTAACCATGGTCTACCAAGAATAAATGGATACCCTCCTAAAGTTGCCTTAACTGATAATATTGTGAAATCAGCAGGATACTCCCAAGATTCAAGAATGACAATTACATCTTCTACTATCCCATCAGGTTTAACTGTGGAGCTGTCTGCAAGCTGTAGGACCGTGGGTGTAGACCTAATGTTTGAAATGTTCAGGGAGTCCATAGTATGCTTTGTCATGACATTAATGGCAGCACCTAAATCAATCAAAACATTTTTTACAACTTGGCCATTTACATTTATCTACACTACAGGACTTCCAGGGTCAATATACTTTGGAATAACTACATTTTCCAACATTATATCAGCCAATTTCCCTAATACATGAATTGTTTGAGGGTCCTTTTTCTTTCGTCCAAGCTTCTTTAAACAGACTTCTTTAATAGCTTTTCCAAAAATAGGAATATCTTTAATAGCCTGAAATAAAGGAATTTGAATCTGCACATTTTTGAGCTGATCCATAATGTCAAAAGTGGGTTGTTCCATGGGTTTATATGCAGTACTTTGCAACCTCTAAAGAAAAGGTGGGTTATCTTGATTTTGTAGAACAAACTCTTTAGAAATGGTATCTGTTATGGGCATGTGCTCAGTAGAAACAATAGGTGCAGTAGGTTCTTCATGGGGAGGATCTGATATTTCAGTAATCTGAGGTGGTTTTAGAGCAGGTAAAGTAGTTCCAGACCTCAAATGGATGTCATTAATGTTTAAGGCATAAGCTTGATATTGGTTGGCTTCAGCAAGATACGCAGGCTGCTGAGGCTTATTATTGGGATTGGGCAATGGCTGGGTAGGCATAGGTGTTTGTTTTGGAGGTCCAAGATTTGTTGTAGTTACTGCAGGAGGTGGTATAAGGGCTTGTGGTTGCGGTTGTGGAAGCTGTAGGAATCCAGAGGACTGGTTTTGCCATTGTTGAGGGCCTCGCCATTGAGAATTTTGCTGCCAATTTCCTGAAGGTGGGGTCCATTGCCCCTGTGGCTGCTGCCATCCTCCTTGAGGGGATTGCCATTGCTGGTTCTGATAATTAGGCCAATTTGGTTGAGGTGGATTCTAGGATGGTGATGGTCCATATGCATGTTGCCATTGGTTATTATATCCAGAATAAGAATTACCAAAAGTTAAAGGGTCTAAAGGCATACCTTGTCTTTGGGCCCATGGTCTCCTTTGTGCAACAAAGAAAATGTGATCATCATCTCCTTCTACTAGCTTAAAGTCAGTAGGTAATTGTTTAGCTTCCAAATTAGCCACCATCTTGCATCTGCAGTCACGCTTCTTTTGTCTGCAGTATGGACAGAACTCGGCCAAAACTGCGTCAGCCTCCTCATGTTTCTTTCGAGCTTGCATAGTGTCCAGTTGCGTAGCCATATTATTAATGATGTCCTGCTTGAAGTCAGATAGCAAATTTGTTATCTCTATTCGAGAAACTCCACGAGAAGAAGACTTCCCTATTGTAGCATGATGACCTCGACCTTTTTTAACTATTGCTCGAGAGTAGTTAAGACATTTTCTTTATATCATCCCAAGGCACCTGGGTTATATCACCTCCTCCTATCAGGTCTAGGGCGTCTATACAAGCATCACTGATTCCCTTTAGAAACAGCAGTTTCTGAGACTCCTCGTTGAGAGTATGGTTTGAGTTCCTCTGTAGTGCAAACAAGAATCTGGAAATGTAATCTTCTAGACTTTCATCATCCTTCTGCTGAATTCAGAATATGTCATCACCCTTGCTGACGCTCTTACAATATTCCTTATACTTTTCAAGGAATTTTGTCTGCATGACCTCCCAACTATCGACTACACCTCTTCCCAGACTCATGAACCATCTGAGAGCTCCTTCCTTCAAGGTGGAAGGGAATAACTTCAGTTTATGGGCGTCTGTGTTGTAGTCATAACTACGACAGAGGACATCAAATTCAAACAGAAAGATTTCTGGGTCCTCTGTGACCAGGCCATAAAAATTTGGAAGCAAAGAAGAGGGAATGTTTTTAAGATTGTTAGTATCTCCCTAGGGAACAATGGGAAACTCAAATGCAGGAGGTGGATTATTAGGTGGATTATTTGCCATGTTTGGTTGCTGGAATAACAGAGCGAATGGATTTTCCTCAGGTTCGTTATCAGCTGGATCAAATGGTAGTTCAATAAACAGATTTTCAGGGAGGAACCTTCCCAGGGCGTCTCTTCTTCTTCTAAGCATGCAATATAATAAATAGTGGCTTGAAGAATCTAGAAAATTTTACTAACAAGCTAAACTAATGCCAAAAATGACTTCTGATAAACTCCTAGCTAGACGCCATCCCCGGCAACGGTGCCAAAAATGATGGTCGCACCCACAAAAGGATATGAAAATCATAGTAAAACCTTTCCTGGGAATTGGGCATTCCAACAGGTGACCAATATCTCTCTCTATAGACGTTCATTTACTTGTCAAACCAGGGGACGTATACTTTAAATGGTGTAGCAAAATATATGCACTAGGAATTCATTTTGGTCAAATTTTCGTGGAAATACATACTGGAAAGAAATCCTACCTATGCTACAGGAAGGTAATGCAAAGCTCTTTAACTTAACTATGATTTGATTAAAACGGAAACCATAATAACTACAACTGAAACACAAACTATGAACTGGCCTTATGCTGCAGGAACAGACACAGTGATGGATTCCTTGAGCTGCAGGAGCAATGTAAAGATGAGTTTGTATAAAAACTTTAAAGATGAAAGAAAACTGAAGCTTAACAGGAAAGAAAAACTAACTAACTAGCTACAGATACCTACTAAGTGGGCCCCCTTAGCAAGCATCTCCTGATTACGCAGATGCTAAACTCAGAACTTCATTGAACTTTATTCATAAAAACATAATGATATACATTGTTTTGTTGATATGGAAACTAACAACAAACTCTGTCTCTGGTTAAACAGATTCTGTCTTTCATTATTATATTGATTCTTACATGACATCTACTACTCTGATTCTATCTTCTCTGACTCCTCTCTCGCGCAGGAGGAGAAGCTTTATTTAAAAATAGGAGAGCAACTAACTAACTAACCCCATCAAAGAAAGACGTGGAATTAAAACATATCCTTGAATTAAGGAACAAACTTCATAAATGAATTTATGTGTTCAACCCGATCCAAAGAGAATCTAGCGCTCCACTCTTTGTCATTAAAATTCTTTCCCATGGTTTCGGTCAAAGAGTCTTCGCCGGAGCTTCCTCGAAGTCATGCAGGAAATGGACTTTACTGCAAGGCCGAGATTAGCTGCGCTTGACTCGATCGTTCTTCAACAACCTGCGAAACAAAAGGTAACAGGCAACAGAAAAGGTGTATGGCACATACACGATATCTATTCATTAATCACACATTTTAAATTTACTTCATCATTCAAAAACTGTATACGATATACCAGTCATTTTAGGGAGTCAACGGGGCAATAAATGCAATCAAGTCAACACAATGAGCTACAGGAATATAAAAGTATCTTGCTACAAGATATCCCAAAAAGGTTTCAACAAAGTCTGAACATCCATGAAGTAACAAAAGTAAAGGCATTTACAAGTTTATCATAACATCCAAATTATGAGCATATTTTAAGCTCATCAGTTTGTATCCTCATGTGGTGTTTCCACATTCTCAGAAGTCGGTGTATCATCTCTCTGTACCAGTAGAGTAACTGAAGGTGGTGGAAGGTTATCTGTGACTTTTATATTGGGTAATCCACCTACCTTTCCTTTCCCCTTGTCTCTATCCTTTTGATATGCCTTGAAGGTTTTAGGTCTTTTTAGCGCTTCTTCTTTTTCTTTCTCAACAAAGAATATGTCCCATTTATTAGCTACCTCTTCTGCTATTTCATTAACTCTGTCAGCAATTAGGCTTACATGTCAGTGTCCACTTGCAAAGACTATTATGTTTGCTTCACTGATCAATTCATCAATTTCTTCCACATACTTTACTAGATGTACAACAAGTAGTTTCTCAATTTTGATTTTCTTATCAAGTTCCATAATAGCTAACCTTTTAGCATCTAGCCTCCTATATAGATCACTAGGCAAATCATCTACAACCTCTATTAAAACTTTCTTTTAAATATCCAAATGTAATATAATATTGTTCTCTACACTTTCTTTCTCCTCATTTGTAAATGTATCATACAATTTGCTAACATTGGATAAATTACCATCATCTATTATCTCATTCAATAGGTTGTCAAGTGGAGGAATAACCTATTTTCCCTTTTTCCTTTTAGATGTCATCTTCTTAGTCAGTAGCCTCACTACCTATTGTTTATTTCTTTCCTTCTTGGGTGTAGGAGAGGGTATCGGTGAAGGTTTTCTCTTCCTATCTACTCTTTTGAATTCAACAGGAATTTCACTATCAGATGAAGTTCCAACTGGTGAGAGATGAGCTTCCAGTTGTAAACCTTCCAAGTCTCTTTCCTTGATACCAGTGATGTTCATAATGTTTTCCTTTATTTCTTTCACCTGCTTGGTTGCACTTTTGATGTATTTTTTTCTTTTCTTCCTTTGTTTTAGTGTTTGTACACCACTCTCTATTGTCTCATCATTACCAAAAACATTTTCTTCTGGTTCTCTAGGGGCTTCAAGTAGGGCTTTGGTATATGTTTCAATTATGTTCACATCAGCCTCATATCCCATTTTTGTCACCCAAAGAGTTCTAGGAAGAACTGCCTCCATCCATATCTCATCTTTCTTGATTACAAAATAAATGTCCTTCTAATATTTATCTACAATGCTTTGTGGTAACCTTTCCCTTGTTTTAATTTTTGCTTTAAAGGCTTGGAAATACTCTGTTATATTGTTATCTTTCTCTGTACCAATACCGATAAAGATATCTAATAGTTGTTTCCCTACTGGTATGTCATAACCAAAGTCTTTCTTACCTATACCGAGAACCTCTTTTGTAAGATACAACATTAAGCATACAAGAAGATTTCCAAAATGGAAAGTACCTTTCTTGTCTCCTTTTATCTTCTTCAAATTTTCAGTCAACTCATCTTTCAACATTCACATACATCTATCTTAGCATCATTGTTAACCATATCATATGTACTTTTGATACATAGACTGGAAACTGAGTTCAGTTGGTTAGAACGTGTAGCCTTATATCCTAAGATCATGCTTATGAATCTAACATTCTCATCTTTAACATCATTAACTCTCAGGGATCTGTTGTCATTGGTTGCACCTGTTAAAGTCATCACTGTATTATTTGAAACTTTCTTCATTTTATCTAGCCTGCTACTGGTGGAGGGTAAGCTAGTCACTGCCCTAACTGCTTCCTTAGTGATTTTATGAATAGAGTCTAGCCAAAAGAATTCACCATAAACTCTACTAAGCACAATTCTTACAACTTCCTTAGGAAATTCTAGGATGTCAAGGATCTCCACAAAACCTAGGGTTTCAATAACCTTATGTTCGGTTTTCACAATTCCATTTTCATCACAGATAACATTTTTATATATTTTCATGATTTCCTCTGAACCTAATTCCTCCATGTGGCAATGTATTTAAATTCTAGGGTCTTCTGCATATGCAACTCCTTTAGGAATTTTTGAAAAAGCACCGAGGGTATCATCCTATTTTGCTACCTTGGGGATAATCTTGAAAACTGGCCTAGGGTGTTTAACCACTTCTATAATAGTAGGGTTTGCAATGAATTATGGAGCAGAGGAGGAAGCCATTGATAAATACCTTAATCTGCCTGATAGGTTTGGATGCTTGAAATTACTTGCTTCACTTCTCGCTAAGGATGCCTTTCTTGTATTTTCACACTCTTAGAAACTTTGAATGCTCGGTGAATGAAAAAGAGGGAAAAACATTGATTTATAATGTCTTTTCTTTCAACAACCAAAATAAATGCCTGCCGGTTAAGTGAAACTTAACACATCTGCTGGTAAAGAAGAAATTCATCTTCTTACCATCAACCGAGGGTAAACTTGCATGATTTTCAATTTGTTGCCATACCCCCAAAAGGTTTTAGCTCAGTTGGATAAAGAATCTCTTGTCGGTGGAGTAATACTTTGTTCTACTGGTGAAGGAATAGTCGCATCAATATTTTGATCTCTCTTTCTAATCCACTATTTTGAAAATTCTTTCTTTACCTCATCTACCTTCTCTTTGTCTTTCAAATTGGGTCCTTTATTATTTGCCGGTGATGCCTTGCTTCTGCAAAATTTTGCAATATGTCCAATCTTGTTACAAGCATAACAAGTCACATTGTTCTTCTGAATAGCCTTTCCATGTCCTATGCCGGTATGTGTTTTGCATTGATTAGATAAGTGTCCAAATCTTTCACAAGCATAACATCTTACATTCATTCTGTAGTTTTCTGAATTATGACCAATTTTGTTGCATTTGGAACATTGACTGGTGGGTGCATTAATGTTTAGAGAGTTTCTAGATCTACATTGATTTTCTCTATGACCATACTTGTTACAATTAAATAATTTCCCATTAAATTTTTAAGCATTATGTTGTCTTACCGGTTTGTTGTGATCATGATTGTTTGCAGTACCGAAGCTTTCACCAACTTCAAAACCAAGTCCATTAGTATCTCCATTAGGTTTCTGACTTTTTAGCATATTATCAAGTTATTCTGAACTTTTCTTGAATTTCTCTTTGTGCTGATTTGTAGTAGCCAACTCATTTTCCAAGATTCCCTTCTGTCTCATAAGTTCAGTTTTATCATTTTGCATGTGCATCAAATCTGTCTTCAACATATCAATTTCATGACTGATTCTTACATTTTCATTTCCAGCATCATTGAGTCTCCTAGTCAAGTCATCTTCATTCTTCTTACTGTCTTCAATGTCTTTACAAAACCTCATAGTCATATCTTGCACTTCATTCCTCATAGCACTATTTTCTTGCCTCAATTTGTTCACAAGGTCATTAAGAGTTTCCTTTTCATCATCATCACTCTAAATCTTTTCATGAAGTTCTCTTCCTTTATTACTAGCAATAATGAGATTTTCCTGAAGTCCTTGAATGAATTCCTGTGGAGTCCTTAGATCATCTTCAAGTTTGATATTCTTCAACTATTCTACATCAAAGTCTACAAGAGTTGTTTCCAATTTCTTTCTCAAGTTTTCCATCTGTACCAGTGTCAAAATCTTCCTCAAGTTGTTAGGCTTTTGAAAATAGAGAACCTGGCTCTGATACCAATTGTTAGGATTGGTTGTAGTCCCAAAGATACTGAGAGGGGAGGGGGGGCAGGGGTGAATCAGTGTCTAACCAGTTAACAAAATTTCTGACCTTATTAAGTATTTTACATTCCAAAACAATGTACCTGTAAACAAGAATTAATGTAGTAAATGTGAATAATAAAGACAACATAGAAAGCACACCATAACACAAGATTTTTGGTGAGGAAACCCAGTGTGGTAAAAACCTCGGTGGGATTTGTGACCCACAATATTCACTCATTGGCCAATGAATAGATATTACTTATAATAAGGTGCCTACACATGTAGGAAGGCCAATTGCTTAGAGCTCACTAGTCAAATACAAAAGGAAGTCTCGTTGACTTACAAAAATGGATTATGGAAATCCAATATAATGTATTGCTACAAAGAGCATCTACTATCCCAAATTCAGTATTGGTTTAAGCTCATACAATGACCATAACCTTATACAAAATCTGCCTAGATATTCGGTCATCATATCCATCTTATTTCTATGCATATCCTATATGAAAATTATTTACAAGATCTCATACATATATGAGTCTTATTACAATATGCCATGTTGACTTACAAAAAAATATTACAATAGGGTGTTGGTAAACAGTATTGTCGATGTCGGTGTAGAGTCTGCCGATGTAGAGTTTGTTGGTGCATGTGCCTGTTGGTGCCATAAGATTGCAAGGTTGCCATCAATGACAGCACCTTTAATCACCTTTAACTACCATTAGAGTGTGCAATGCCAACAATTACAACTGTCGTGAAGACATACATGTAAATATATGATACAACAAACCATATAGGTCCAAGAGACACAAATATGATCCAAGAAGAACAAAGTGGATCCAATCAGTTCAAGAACTAGAGTAAATCCAATAGATACATCTGGAGCACCTATGAAGATAATCCCTCAGAAGAAAACATGAACAAAATACTGGATGAAAAGTGGCACTACCACCCGACCATGTGGCCCAAAAAGGAACAACCACTCAGTTCTAGGAGATAGTAATAAGCCCCTCAAGAAAACCATAATAAAAGAATCACATGGTCTAATATGTACATCAAGTGCTCACATATGGCATAAGCATACAAATATGATTGCCACAAGAATGCTCCAACTAAATCCAACACAAGACTACACACTAGTGAACAAAAGGGAAGAGTGTCATCTCATAGCTGGTGTGGGTTATCCCTGGTGAGCCTCGATAGGCCCCGGCCCCTATCCTAGGCTATCCTAGTATCCTCTCCAAAACCCCTAACCCCCATCCATGCAGACCCAACAAACCTTTCGTACAGACAAGGTAGTTGGTTTGCCATTCCAGGCCTTCCCACTACATCCTGAGACTATACAACCACTCAACTATGAGTGGGGCACAATTAATCTTGATTAATGTTTGTAAAAGCCAACCCCAGTTTATTTATTAAGTTATCACTTATTACTCAAACCTCCAAGGGGTTATCCCGACAACCTCTTTGGGCCCCGGCTCCCACTCGGAAGCCACTCTTCCTTATGACACTGCTCAACCTCCAAAGAAATCTAAGGCGAAAAATAAAAGACAACCAACACAAGGAGTTCAAAACAAAACTAAAGAAACAACTTGGTTATACAAACCTTCTACCAAGGTTAAACCAACTCAAGGTGTGCAATGGATAACGGGTCTATTCACAAGACAAGACCACAACTAGATTAAAGCAAGTAAAACTAAAGTCAAACTTAACAAATTAACTAGTAAGATCAACTCATATTCAACACATACCAACATGAATCACGAAAATCACTCTTTTAAATCAAACACCAAAATCCTCCAATCAAAGTAAATACCTAAAAGGTTCACTTGCACACTACACATATCAATATTAAGGAATCATAAAGACCATTCAAAATATAATTAAAAGCTAATGTTATCTAATTGTAGCTCTTTCAATAAATTGAATCCTTCATTATAAGAAAGTTTACAACAAGGAAAGCACAAGAAAAGGGGCAAAAATAACATATTATCAAAGAGATTTGCACAATGCCTTAATAAAAAATTCATACCCACAGATGAAAATTTCCCTTAATTAGAATTAAACTATTAAGTTTCCAACCCAAAATGGCTAAAACATGTTTCATTTGCAATGAAAATACCAAGCAATCTTTAACAAAATAGAAGTGGTCGCAATCTAAATAGGCCATTATTTAATTCCAAATACAAATCTTTTCATCTGAAGCCATATTGACTAAATTAATCTATGATTACTAATAAAAACTTTATTTTTCCAAAATTAAAAAAATAATGACCAAACAACATTAACATTTAATTCTTATTTTGTTATTTCCACAATCTCTTATTCACACACACACACACACACACACACATATATTAAAAATATATATACACATATACATATATAATAACAAAAAATAAATAAAAAATTGTTTAAACTTATAATCATTCTTCAATTAAAATCTCACTAAACCTTATATTTCAATATATATGTGTGTGTGTGTGTGTGTGTACAAATCGAATTTCACATACCCCAAACCAAAATGTTTGAGTGAACCCAAATATTAAACTGCCTGTTAGAAAAAATAGTGACTTATAGTTTTTTTTTGGCGGTGGTATGTTTATACTTACTGCTGGGATTAACCCCCCACTCCCCACAGCATGGGGTGAGAGGTGCCCACCCTATGGGTTGCCTTCCCCATGGCTGTGGAAGGAGGACGCCCACAACATGGTCACCTCTCCCCATAACTATGGGAAGAGGTGCGCCCATTGTTTTTAATCAAACTAGTCTGATTTTTTTAATAATTTTTTTTTTTAAAGTTTTCTCTGTTAATTCAAATAGGGATATTAATAAAATCAGATAAAGAGTTTGGGAAGAACAACAAAATCAGTGGGCACCCACTATTTTTAATCAAAGGGTTTGGGAAGAACAACAAAATCCTCAAATTAATTTGATAAATCCTTTATCTAGCTAAAGTAAAATAGCAAGATAAAATCCACAACAACAATTTCATAAATTTAAATTGTCTTCCTGGAGATTATTAAAATTTAAAATCTTATTTACTATCTGGTCTTCCAAACCAATTTTTATAAAAATGAATAGACTCTCAACACAAGATGGATATAATAGCAAACCCCCATTTCCTCTACTCGCAAAATTGGGAAAACTAAAACCCCCATTTCCAAATTCATAAAACACAAAACAAAAACACAGGAAAGAACAACATCTAAAATGATAACCAAATTTCTCCATCCATTATTTCTTCCCAAACAAAGAGGAAACCAGAAAAAGAGCTGACAAGGAAATAAGCAAACACAGGTTTTTTTTTAAATTCCAACCTTCCATTACTTTCCTGGAAGAAAAAAAAAATTGGAGAAAAGCACCCAATCCTCCCAAAAATACCAGAGCTTCTAGCAAAACCCTCATAACAATAAGAGAGGAAAAAATTCTTCAGAATCAGAAAAGAATCCCTCTTTTTGAAATTTTTTCAAAATTATAAAAGAATTTTCACCCAAAAATCTCTTTTCAGGCACAAATTCACTTTTTCATGAAAATTGAACATCTAATTTTATTTAAAACAATTACATGACTTATATTTAAAAATTCTATTATTTTTTTTAAAACACCAAAATCCATTACATATTTTAATTACTAAAAAGTAAAAATTAACTTTTTTTTCTTAAACAAATACTCAAGACATAATATAAATTCTACTTATAAGTCAACAATCAATTTAACTAAATAATTTAGAATAATTGATTATCTAATTAACCACAAAAGTGCTCTTAATAATTTATTCTTAATTTAATTCAATAAACACAATACACAATAATTATTAATAATCATAAGGTATTAATAATTAATTTCATATTAACTAACACAAGAAGAGAATAATTAAATTCACAAAATGCATAACACACAAACTCAACTAAACAAAGAAGAGACGTGGCCCACATACCAACATCAGAAAGGTGTCCTACTTGACAATCCAACACGGTTGACAAATGAATGACAACGCTCACAATTGAGCAAGGCTAGGGATGACATTAGGGCCTTAAAATCATCTCGTCCAATTCCATCGAGTTAATTAGGTATGCTCAGACCTGTGGATTTAGGTGGAGTTGGTACCTTGTACCTGAAATTCCTGCATCACCAACCACATGTACACATATATATACAAACATGATAACCACATCGGTGAAGGATAATCGTGACTTTCTATGTTTCACCGAAGTGAGTGACGAGAAATCATCTCCTAACACCCCATACACTTTCCACACATACATAATGACATATACACAGTGCAACTCACACATGAAGTAAATGTGTTAGCACATCGTTAGTAACACATAAATAAAATTAACATTTCATCATTTATAAAATACAATGCATAAGAAAAATTAACATCTACTCATTCAAAGAAATAGCACCTAATAAATATCTACTCCTCAATAAGAAATAATGCATAATCAAATCCACTAAATCACACTACAATATATAATAAGTGAATAAAATACATCACAATATAATGTATCAACCATTCACGTAGGCCACTGAAAAAGTCAACCATGGTCAACTAGGTCAAAAGTGTCTGATTAGGGAAAGGGTATTACATTGTCCCCCCTAGGGTTCGACTTACTCTTGGAAGTCACAAGGCTAGGATGGGACAACAAGGACATCTACGTCATCGCACTCACATAACATAACCCAAAATCTTAACTTATCTTAAGGAGAATGCAATCCACAAAATCAATATACCAATGTATAGAAATCAACATCCAAATCAACAATCTGACCATAAACATTTCCTTCCTTTTATAAATTAAATAAATTAACATTGAACAATCTTTCTTTTATGTTCCACATTTACGGGAAATCAATTTGCTAAAAGAGTTACAGAAAAATGCATCATCTTTCACTACCTAGATTAAAAATACTATCATCCGTATTTAACTTCTAGGAACCACTATTCCAATATACATTCATGCAAGAAAAGATCTTCTACATAAATCCTTATCCAAAAGTATGCATATCATATTGTACAATTCATTATAACTTAGTCTATCCAAACATGAAAACATTTATTTTACATCAATTATCATCATAACGATGATATTTATATGTCTACTACAACATCCTAATTATACACACTTCCCTGCATTACCTGGTTAACCACAACGTACTCTCAGATCTAACTCTAAAATTCAGTCGTAACTAATATATCGTACTACCTCTAAGGTACATAATACATACACATTGAATGAATAAAGGTTCATGGTATACAAATCACATTAACAACAATGCCAAAACATCAAACCTAAGGCAAGATACAACCTCATCTAAAAGAAGATATGAATATAATTACCTACATCCAACCATCTAAATTCTACTTAATTCAATTAGAACTCATGTAGGCTTTTCAAACACTCGACAAAAATAATATAGATCATCAATATTTATCTAAAGCTTATCACATAATTAACTAGATCTAGTTCACACTTCTTCATACTACATCTTATGATTCATATGATTAGAAACAAATCTCATCAAAGAAAATACACTTATTTCCTTAGCTAATCTCATTACTATTAGGTTACCTCATTATTCCTAGAATCACTCTCTGTGGTGTTCTCCCTTAACACACTATCAAAGGTTTGAGTGAACATGATAGATGTAACACTTAACACATAGCTAGGGCCAGCTAATACAAACATTCAGAATGAACACCATAAATCTCAAAAGAAAGTCATCCAAAATGATGATCACCATAGATGATGATAATTAAAGAAATATGTTGTCAATTTTAAAAATCAACAAAAATAGAAAACATGACGAATGCCAAATTTAAATAAAAGAATTTAGTGGTCATTTCACCATAATAAATCTCAAAGGAAAATGCTAGCCCCATAGCCACAAAACACTAGTCAAAAGACAGTCAAAACACTATCGCAATAAAACTTGAAACAAAGTGACCATTTTCAGCCACACCATAGGGAGTAACCTCTACACAACACCCAAGATCACACATCCTAAGTGTGTTAGACAATGAATAATAGACACTTAAGGTTATTAGACTAATTACATTACTTTAATACCATGCAATCTTTATACACATGAATGTTCATATAAATATTCTTATGTAATGAGTCATATGCAGGTAGGGTACAAATACGACATTTCACACATAAAGGATATACACTTAAAGCATAACTCTCATACCACACGATATCTCTATCACAAGTATCACCTTCCCAACAGTATCATTAATCCATCTTACTAGAATTCCCAATTTGACTAAGGTAAGGAAGTAGCATAACACACCATTCTTATAGTTTCAAACAATTAAACAAGAGTTTTGTGAAATTAAGAATTCTATTTTTCAAAATAAAACAAAATCACAAAAGAATGATTTCCTATTCTCTACACACATTCTACATACAATGATAAGATTATCTTAATCAATACTTTTCCCCATCATGATCTATCAAATATCTAAACCATATGGACTACCTAGAGAGTATATGCAAAAGTATTCCGTTTACTTACATGATATGATGCACTAATAGGAAAAACAAAACACTTTGGTCTTCAATGCAGAATGAAACATACATTCCTTAATATATGCCTCATAATATCTGTTTACAAATAAGTAAATATTTTTATTTAATTTCCAATACATCATTTAATAGCATTTATATGAATCTTCCTAACTAGATAGAGAGAAGAGGGAGAGAATTTCGATAATCAACCAATTCACACATATACATGTAAACCAACAAGATCACACAAGTATGATTAAATTTCTCCCTATATGCCTATCATCTTTATTGTACCATTTTTTTTTGTTTCACTATCGATATAAAAGAATGCAAATTGGCTTATCATGATTTCCTTATATTAAAGATGCCACTAATATCTTAGTTTCCAGATGAGATTAATAAAGCAATATTTCCTTACATACTAACCTTCTAGCAATACACTCACTACTCCTCATTGATAAAAATACATCATTAACTATGACCATTCATTGAATGTCAAAATATGAAGAGAAGAAGGAAAATTAAACTATCACTTAACTAATATATGGTTATGCATGCACATCAAACACATTCTTCATTTACACATCCCATTTATACAAAGTCAAATTTGATATGCCAACTACAATTATATTATTGTACTATTCATATAGGCTTATTCGAGTAGGCTTATTCGAGTTGGTCTTTTAAAAAACAATTAAATTTTTAAAGAAAAACCATCCAATTCCCTCCTATACCACAATAACATGATCCTTTTAGACATCCAAGATATCTTCTAACATTCAAGTACATACTAACCTCTCCAAGGTTCATGTAAGGGTTTTAGGAAATCACAACATTTGTTTGCAATGAGAAGACATACCCAACCATAAATACACAAAATACAAATATTTAATTTCTAGAGGGGGGGAAGGAAGAATACATTCAATTAGCTATAATTATGCACTCAACATTTTCTATCCAAGTTCTCATAATTACGACACTAAGTCCAACCATGAATATAACCCAAGCACAAAATCATACTTTCAGACTTAAGGAAATGCATTATCCAACCTAATAAGCTAGTCTAAAGAGTATACTATTAGTTAAGAAGGTACATCCAATTATCTTTGAAAATGAGAGTAAGTGTAGACCTAAACATCTTACAACAAAACAATGCACATATAATCACTTAACAAGCACTAATCATCAATAAGGAAGAGCACGAACTGAATACACATGTTACACTCATTTAGGCTTTTCAGAAAGAGTAAGAAGAAGGAACAAAGCACAATATATCCAAGATATTCAAGATCCCACGCATTAATCACAAGAATACATCAGATGGACAAGCATACGATGAAAACACTATATACCACACAGCAAACTAAGGGCACAAGTTACACCAGAGGTCCTAGTGTTTGCAAACCTTGGCTCTGATAACAAGTGTAATGCCTCACCAAGAAACCCTAAATAATTCAACTACAAACACTCGAAAAGAGTGTAAAATATATTTTTTAAACATACTAAATGCATAAATGCATTAAAATAAACATTGCATTAAAATAGCAGAAGTGGAAGACTTGACTCAAACTCCTAAAGTGTTTTCCAATGTGGATTACTTAATTAAACTAATCCTTACTTAAGGTCAATTAATCCACTTAAGATATATATTTATCCATTAGGAACTTAATTACACTAACAATGATTGTTTCATACTTTGCATGAAATAACACTAACAATTTTGTGCTTCATTTATGATAAAACATTCAATTACATTATAAGATTGATTTTAATTAAAGATATGAATCCTATCATATAAATCTCATCATAATACATTGGTTTTATATTGCAAGGATAACATAATATTATAATTGCACTTAATACACCAAGTCTCATAAAAATGCATAATGATTACATCAAATTATAAATGTCATGAAGTCATACATATAAACATATAATACAACTGACCACATAGGTCCAAGAGATATAAATAGGATACAAGAAGAACAAAGTGGATCCAAATGGTTCAAGGAGTGGAGTAAATCCAACAGATACATTTGGAGCAGCTGCGAAGCTGATCCCTCGCAAGAAAACATGAACAAAATACATGATGGAAAGTGGCACTACCACCCGACCATGTGGCCAAAAAATGAACCACCCCTCCATGCTAGGCGATAGTAATAAGGCCCTCAAGCAAACCACAATAAAGCATCACATGGTTTAAAATGTACATCGAGTACTCACATAAGGCATAAGCATACAAATATGACTCCCACAAGAATGCTCCAAGTAAAACCAACATAAGACTACACACTAGTGAACATAACGAAAGAGTGTCATCGCATAGCTAGTGTGAGTTATCCTGGAAGGCCTCCATAGGCCCTGGCCCCCATCCTGGGTTATCCTAGTAGCCTCTCCCGAACCCCTGGCCCCCATTCATGACTCATGCAAACCCAATAAACCTTCTATGAAGACAAGGTAGATGGTTTGATATTCTAGACCTTCCCACTACATCTTGAGTCTATACAAGCACTCAACCATGAGCGGGGCACAATTAATCTATATTACTATTTATAAAACCCAACCCCAGTTTATTAATTAAGTTATCACTTATTACTCAAAATTCCAAGGGGTTATCTTGGTAGCCTCTTTGGGCCCTGACCCCCACTCAGAAGCCACTCTTCCTTATGACACTACACAACCTCCAAAGAACTCCAAGGAAAAACATAAAATCCAACCAACACAGGGAGTTCAAAACAAAACTGAAGAACTAACTTGCTTATGCAAACCTTCTACCAAGGTTAAACCAACTGGAGGTGTGCAACAAACAACAGGTCTATTCACAAGACAAGACCACAACCAAATTAAAGCAAGTACATCTAAAATCAAACTTAACATATTAACTTGCATGATAGACTCACATTCAACACATACCAACATGAATCGCAAAAATGACTCTTTTCAAATAAAACACCAAAATCCTCCAATTAGAGTAAATACCTAAAAGGTTCACTTGCACACTACACATATCCATATTAAGGAATCATAAATACCATTCAAAATATAACTAAAAGATAATGTTATCTAATTGTAACTCTTTCAATAAATTGATTCCTTCATGATAAGAAAGTTTACAATAGGGAAAGCACAAGAAAAAGGACAAAAGTAACATATTCTCAAAGAGATTTGCACAATGCCTTAGTTAAAATTGCATACCCACACATATGAAAATTTCCCTTAATTAGAATTAAACCATTAAGTTTCCAACCCAAAATGACTAAAACATGTTTCATTTGCAATAAAAATAGCAAGCAATCTTTAACAAAATAAAAGTCGTCGTAGTCTAAATAGACCATTATTTAATTCCAAATATAGATCTTTTCATTTGAAGCCATATTGACTAAATTAATCTATGATTACTAATAAGAGCTTTATTTTTCTAAAATTATATAAATAACGACCAAACAATATTAACATTTAATTCTTATTTTCTTACTTCCACAATCTCTTATTGAAATATATACATATATGAATATATATATTAAAAATATATATACACATATACATATATAATCAATACAAAAAAAAAATTTGTTTAAACTTATAATGATTCTACAATTAAAATCTCACTAAACCTTATATTTAAACACACACACACACACACACACCCACCCACACACACACACACACACACACCCACACCCACACACACACACACACACACACATATATATATATACAAATTGAATTTCACATACCCCAAACCAAATTGTCTCAACGAATCAAAATATTAAACTGCCTATTAAAAAAATCAACGACTTATGTTTTATTTTGGTGGCGATATGTGTTTACCTACAACTAGACTTAACCCTCCACTCCCCACAGCATGGGGTGAGAGGTGCCCACCCTATGGGTTGCCTTCCCCATGGATATGCAAGGAGGGCACCCACAACATGGTCCCCTCTCCCCATAGCTATGGGAAGAGCGTTGTCCACTGCTATGGGTGGCCTCTCCCCACATCGTGGGGTTTAGCTCCACGGGTTGTGAGTTTCCTGGGATTTTTTTTTTTAACTTTTCTCTGTGAATTCAAATAGAGATATTATTAAAATTAGACAAAGAGTTGTATTAGAACAACAAAATCCTCAAATTCATTTGATAAATCCTCTGTCCAGCTAAAATAAAATAGCAAGATAAAATCCACAACAACAATTTCATAAACTTAAATTATCTTCCAAGAGATTATTAAAATTTAAAATCTTGTTTTCTATCTTGTCTTCCAAACCAATTTTTTTTTGAAAAAAAAGACTCACAACACAAGTTGGATATAACAACAAAGCCTCATTTCCTCTGCACCCAAAATTGGGAAAACTAAAACCCCCTTTCCAAATTCACAAAACACAAAACAAAAAGACATGAAAGAACAACATTTATAATGATAACAAGATTTATCCATCCATTATTTCTTCCCAAACAAAGAAGGAAAGTGGAAAAACAACTAACAAGGAAATAAACAAATAAAGGTTTTTTAAAATTCCAGCCTTCCATTGCTTTCCAGGAAGAACTTTATTTTGGAGAAGAGCACCCAATCCTCCCAAAAATACCAGAGCTTCCAGCAAAACTCCCATAGCCATTAAAGAGGAGATATTTCTCCAAAATCAGAAAACAATCCCTCTTTTTGAATTTTTTTCAAAATTATAAATGAATTTTCATCCAAAAATCTCTTTTAGGGGACAAATTCACTTTTTCATGAAAATTGAAAATCTAATTTTATTTAAAACATTTACATGACTTATATTTAAAAAAAATTATTTTTTTTAAACACCAAAAGACATTACATATTTTAATTACTAAAAAGTAAAAATTAACTTTCTTTCTTTAAAAAAAAAACAAATACTCAAGACATAATATAAATTTCACTAATAAATCAACAATCACTTTAACTAAAAAATTAGCAATAATTGATTATCTAATTAACCACAAAAGTGCTCTTAATAATTTATTCTTAATTTAATTCAATAAACGCAATACACATTAATTATTAATAACTATAAGGTATTAATAACTAATTTTACATTAATTAACACAAGAAGAGAATAATTAAATTCACAAAATGCATAACACACAAACTCAACTAAACAAAGAAGAGACATAACCCACATACCAACGTCGAAAAGGTGGCCTACTTGACGATCCGACAGGGTTGACAAATGACTGACAACTCTCAGAATAGAGCAAGGCTAGGGATGACATTAGGGCCTCAAAACCATCTCCTCCACTTCCATCGGGTTAGTTAGGTACGCTTAGACCTATGGAGTCAGGTGGAATCATTACTTTGTACCTTCAATTCTTGTATCACCAACCACACACACACACATACACACATATACAAACACGATAACCACACTGGCGAAGGAGAATCATGACTTTCCCTGTCTCAGCGAAGTGAGTGACGGGAAATCATCTCCTCTCACCCCATACACTTTCCACACATACATGATGACATATACATAGTGCAACTCACACATGAAGTAAATATGTTAGTCCATCATTAGTAACACATAAATAAAACTAACATTTCATCATTTATAAAATATAATGTATAAGCAAAATTAACATATACTCATTCAAAGAAATAGTGCCTAATCAACATCTACTCCTCAATAAGAAATAATGCATAGTCATGTCCACTAAATCACACTCCAATGCATAATAACTGAATAAAATACATCACAACATAATGTATCAACCATCGACGTAGGCCACTGAAAAGTCAACCATGGTCAACTAGGTGAAAAGAGTAATTAGGGAATGGGTATTGTACAAGGAGGACATATATTTTAAGTTTAGTTGCAACTACTACATGGGAGAAATTAAACATATTCTATCATAAAAGTTATCTCATGCCATGGAAATAATATTTATATAGTGCCTCTAAGGATTTCATGTTGTCTCGAGATGGCTCCTTCACCATTTATTCCTCCAATAAATTTGTGGTCATTGGTTGAGAGAAAAGGGTTCATTTAATCTTACCGGTGGGCAAGGGAAATGTGAATCTTCTTGTATGACTCAATGGAATCCAAGCTATTGCAAATGTGAAGCTACTATTCCAAGAAGTCAAAGGGAGATAAACTTCACGGGTGGGGGATTATGCAGCTTCTCTAATATTCTCAACCTAGATACTTGGAATATAAGTAAAGGCGAACGCAATTTATATACAAGGGTTCAGTACGACATCCACCTCCAATGGGGCATCGACAGTGGAAATTATTAGATGACCAAAGGAACAGCCAATTACTTTCACGCAGATACAACCAAATGTTCTAACTCAACATAGGGTGCCCATGTATGCAAATGTCCTATGGGATATTGAAAGCAGAGGAAAATAAGTAAAACATGGAAATGTATTGCTACAACAACATAGAAAGAATGATTGTATTTATTCATATGCTACAACATGGAAAAATGATAATTTTTTTTATTAAGTCCCACTGAAATGCATTACACTTACCACTTATTAATAGAGTATTTCACACTGCACGATTAGAAGAAGAGACAAAATGGAATGGATTAAATCACACACACTAAGCTTATACTTCTAGGCTTAAAAGTGTTAAACACTCAAAGTTGATTGACATTCTCTAATCTTAATATGTTGCTTAAGGTGTTTGGTCACAATAACAATACACTTCTAAGGTTAAAAGTGTTAAACACTTAGAGTCAAACTAACATTCTCTATACTTAAAATGTTTCTTAGTGTGTGTGGTTTAATTGTTTCCGAGACAAATAATTTGGACTCCTAACCTATGGAATTATGCATGAAAGAATAATCCACGGAGAATATGCAAACTAAACTTAACAGCTACCACTTATTTAGGAAACGTGGCTTGTTCAAAATTTTTAACATGTGAAAGAAATTCTAAATAGTAGTTTACTATATCTATGATTTAAACATGGGAGACAATGAACATAAGTATTTTTTCCATAAATTATGTGTGATTCAGTATTAATAGCCAGTGATCAATTTTACTAGCCAATGATTAGGAAGAAGAAATTACTTCTCTAACATTCCTCCTTAATTTCTTCTACTAATAGTTTTAGCATCAATTACACCTAGATTTTGTCTTAGATATTCAAAAAAAATTGAAATTAACACCTTTGTGAGAATATCAGCTAACTAATCTTTAAATTTGCAAAACTTAAGATAGATTTCTCCATTGTTGAGTAGCTCTCTGATGAAATGATATCTTGTATAAATATTTTTTCTCCTTTGGTGAAAAAGAAGATTTTTTGATAGTGCAATTGTTAATTTGTTGTCACAAAATACTAGTGTTGGCTCGTCTTATGCTTGCAATAGATCCTTCAATATTCTCTTCATCTAGATAGTTTCGTATGCTTCTTCTGTGGCTGCTACATGTTGGCAATTGACACTTATTTGATTGGTTTCATATGTTGTCATTGATGGAAACATGTTTCAGCTTCATTGTTTGGTTTGGTTCTTCACGGACAGACACTTCACTGCCACTGGAAGGTATCTTCACTGGTAGGAAGGATTCTATGGGTACCAGCATTGAACGCTGGCATGATTTACAAGCAAGGTACTAGCATAGGAGGCCAACATCATTGGGTGATTTGGTAATCGGCAAGTCATTTTGTTATTTATGTATATATGTAATGAGTTGACATGTATAATCATTTTGTAAATATCTATGTAAGCCGATGTGAGTCATGAAGGATTGTAAGGGTATATAGGTCAATTGATTAGTTCATTTTATGATATGTAAGGATATGATAGGATGTGTGAGGATATATGGAAATGATTGTACTGAGGAATATTGATGTTATGCGAAGATCATGAATATGAAGATGTTTATGTAAGAGGCTATTCCGGTAAGGGTTTAGGGTTTCAAAACTAGAACTCTATCAGGCATAGAAAATGCATTAAATGAGTTCAGTTTTATATTTTCTTATTCAAAGTGACTATAGTCAGTGAGACTCCTTTGTGTTGAGTAGTGTGCTCTAGGTTGTAAGCCTTCCTACATGTGCAGACCCCCATATACAAGATGAATTGAATTATGCCAAGGAATTCATTTGTATCCTAGACATGAGAGGTTGTCATATGTTCAAGCTAGGAGAAAGAAACTTCTGCAAAGCTAGGATAATCAAGAGAAAGATGCCCTTAATAAAAAATGTCAGAAGCTGAGTCAGGAGAATATGGTCATGAGGAATGAAATGCAAGCCCTAACTATGAGGATGTCAAAGGAGATTGAAGACCGGAAGATGAATGAAGAAAACCTTGGGATATCTCTGAAAGACAGATTTGAAGAATGCATCCGGTTGGTTCAAGAAAATGATATGTTGAGAACAAAATTAGTACAATCCCAAAGAAATGAACAAGAACTTGAAAGAAAAATGATAATTCAAAGAGATGATCTAGCTATTGCAAGTGAGTACAATGACAAATTCAAGGTTAGTTCAACATAATGATGAATTGTTGAAAAGTCAAAGACAAAAAGGAGATTCCAGTGGACTTGGATTTGAACAAGGTCAAAGCTTTGGTACTCCAAATGAAGATCAAAACCAGAAGACACCAGTAAGGCAGCTTAATGCTTACAAATTCAATGGTAGATGTTTTGTTTGTAATAAATTTGGTCATATGGCTAGGCAATGTAGAAATAAAGAAAATCATAACTATAACTCTACTCGCAGTCAATGTTCCAAATGCAATAAGTATGGTCATAAGATAGAAGATTGCAGAATGAATGTTAAATGCTATGCATGTGGAAAATTTGGACACATGGCTAATCAGTGCAGGTCAAGAAATTATACTGGTTATAGCAAAGAAATTCAAAATAACAATGTTACATGTTATGCATGCAACAAGATTGGACACATAACTAAGTTTTGTAGAAGCAAAAATCCACTGGTTAACAATGATGGATCAAATGATAAAGGGAAAGAAAAGGCCAATTAAATATGGCAAGATCATATCAAGAAATGGGTTAGGAAGTCACATGATCAATCAACAGATGGAAGTGCTCTGGTTACTTAACCGACATAGGAGGTTTCTCCTGCACTGGTAGGAAGCTCATCCGGTAACTGAGGTAGATGCCTTAGGGGTAGGCAAAATTCATGAAAATATTGCTTAAGCCCCAAAAAGAAGTTTTGGAAGATGTTCCAGACATTCGAAAAGATGTATTCGGTATGGATATGTTCGACTAAGATACGGTATGTTTCACTGGAAGTCATTAATATCAATGATGAATTAGGGTTTCTTGAAGGTTAAATGGTTGAATCAACTTCATTTGATCACCTTGCATTCACAATGATTAAGAACAATATAGAACGAGTCTAAGGTGATTCAGTGTGATCAGATATCTTCTTCAACGATTTCACCAGCGATCGAAAGAGTTCTCCAGGGTTTCACCAACAATCATTTCTCAAGTACTTATCAAAATCATCTTTCATCATGGAAGTGGTATTATCCTTTGCACCTACTTTCATTGTAAATCCTACTATTGTCGAGGTTAAGGATCGTCCGAGGCTAATTTTCAAGTAATGCTCGCATATTTCCACCTTGGATGATTCAGTTGGCACATTTTCTCGTGTTCTAGAAGGATTTATTTATGTGGAAGAGGTCAGAGCATACATTCACTACCGCATTGAGGATCTGGGTACCAGTGACATCAAGAGCATGTATATGAACAAGCTGATGGGTGACTCTAGAAAGATCAAGCCCGAGTATAAGCATATTGTGGATCTAGGGTTTACTAGCATTCTTGATATCCTTGAATTTGAAGATGAGATCATTAGATATGTACTAAGAAAATTTCATGGAGAGTTCACTTGGTTGGACAAAACTTATAAGATCATGAAGAAGGCTATTAGGGCCATCACCAATTTTTCTCAAATTGGTCAGCGTCCAGAGAAAAACATCTCAAATGATCAGGTTAACAAACTCACCGACGCAACTTCAGACTAGTGATTGATGAGTGTCAACACCATTACTGATAGAGACATCAGATTTGGCAGCATGATCATTGGGTATAAGGTAACTCAATCCAATTGTCTCAATTCAGTTTCTAGCTCCTGCATATATGTCGCACATAAGATTATGAGGGAAAATGAGAAAATAGATCTTTGTGGATGGATGTTAGATGATTTGTTAATTAACCTTGGAAAGATCAATGGAGAGAAAAAGGGGATATTCTGGTATGAGAATCTCATTGTCTGCTTGATACTATTTTTCCTTAATGAAACTCCCGGTTTTGGGAAGAGACAATGGACATTTGCTATCCTGGTAGGTAGACAATTGAAACAATCTATTGCTAGTTTGGGTAGTCAACAAGATGATAAGGGTTGGGGTTATTTCAAGGCATTTTAAAAGGCAATGAAATCTAGAGAGAGGGTTCCTAAATGCATTGTTGAGAAATACTTAACTGAGATTGGCTTTATGGTCAAAAAGGATTAAACCTTAATGGAAGTAGTTAAACCTCGAAAGATATGGATAGAGGAAATGGGATATGAGGTTGATGCTAAGATTCTGGATGCTTATGCTAAAATGTTCATTGATGCTCCTATTCATGATATTGAAAAGAGTTTTGACACTGCAAAGAAAAATAAGCAAGAGGTCCAAACTGAATTCAATCAGAAGAAGAGGGAGAAACAGCAAGGCAAGGCCAACAATTTTATCGAACAAGTATCCCAGGACATCAAGGACTTAATGGATGTTGTTCCGACAAAAAGAAGGAAAAGGAAAGAGCCTAAAATCTTCATTGAACCTATTACATTAGAGTCTGGAACTAAAGATGACACTCCTTTAGCATCCAAGAGGGTATTGGGGAAGAAAGGTGAGAAGTCTAAGGAGGAAGAAAGGAAGCAACCAGTAAGAAAGGTTACAATCAAGGTATTGGCAAGCAAACATGAAAAGAAAAGAGCTCCAAAGGAAACATCTCATACACCTTCTGCACCATCCGGTACTGGCAGAAGAAAGAATATGGATGACACAGAGCTTTCTATTGTATCTGGTAATGTAACTATTATCCCTCCCAAGAAAAATGTACAATTCTATTATGAGCACTTAGATGATGCTGAGCGGAGAGAAATTGAAGAATAAGTTTTGTTATATCTGGATATATTTAAGAAGGCTTTGTTAGAAATTTAGAAGCAAATATTGGCACAACTATATGACAACCTATATGATAGGAGATTATCTGCTATGGAGGAGGACAAGCACGTAAAAATCCAAGAATTATTGATAACCCACAATGATAGTTAGTCTTATGTCAGGTAGGGTTAATGAGATAATTAGTGAGACCCACAAGGCATGGGTTCAATTATTTATTAACAGCCCTGGTTTCTACACTTCACTGAAAGCTAAAAGAGACACTACTAACATCCTGATTGAAGGGAAAGGCAAAGGTATAGTAGTTACCCCACCTACAATTTTGAAAGATTCTAAAGCATTGGATGTAGAGACCCTGATAGAATCTAATGTATAGGACATAGAGGAGATACTGACAAAAGTAGATATACTGATAGATTCACAGAGTGTATAAGTTACAAATGTTGAGGACAATAGTCCTCCGGATCAGAATGTACAGGTTATGGATATAGTTCATGTGGAACCTGCAGTAACAAATACTGCACCAAGTGGTGAAGCCACCCGTGCAAAAGAGGAAGTTATTAAAGTTAATCAACCATCATATGAGAAGGGAGAGGAATCTGGTAGCGAGCACATCATTGTTGTCAATTGACACCTCCCTGGTAGAGAAAAAGAGCATAACTGAGATGAGTTCTACTGAGTTCAGATGATGGTTGCTCAAAAGATGATGAATGAAGGATCAATGGACAAAGGAATAATTGATCAATCAATTCCAATTTTGTGCATACTTATCACAGAGTGCCATTTTGACAAAGGAGCGAGCCCATACGACAAGCTCAAAATAATTACTGACCACATTTCTAAGGTTTTTTAATCATTGCAGTAGATATCTAACAGGCAGGCATTGGAGAGATTCACACAATCTAAGAGAACTACTTTTGATCAAATGATTGAATCAGAGAGGAAATAGATTTCTGACAAATTGAAGTTAATTGATAATTCTTTAAGGCAATGTACTAATATATACAACGTATGTTGTAATACTCGATTACTTAGTGCAGATATAGATAAAGGGATTAAGGATTATTAGGATAAAATTTTACGTATAGTCAATTATTTTGATGGTTCCAATTCTTTGACTACATCTATTGATGGACAGATTTTGGTATTAGAAGCTCAAATTTAAGCTCTTGAAAGGGAAAAATACAAAATTATAAGGAGAGATAAATGGCTTAGAGGATTGTAGTCCCGGGTTGGACTCCTTGAGTGTACATAAGAAGGAATGCATTGATATGGTTGGTAAGCTCACACCGAAAGAGCTTAAAGAGAAAGAGTCATATGCTCACATGCTTAATGGACTTGTATCTATTTCTGACACATTCAAATCCAGTTGGGACACTTGTCTAGAGCTTTTGGAGAAAGCCTATCCAAAAAATTTTAAGTATATTCAACTTTGGTATGGTGTTTTGGGACACATTCTTTGTACAGTATTTCATTCTTCGTCTTGGTTTTTGGTATTCTTTTTTGGCATTGATGTCAAAGGGGGAGGTATAGGTGAAAATAATATTCTTGATATCAGGAGATATGGAGTATTTGTAAAGATCATTATCACAAATGGATATTCAGCTCAGGGGGAGCAGTCTTAGGGTGAAACTGACAAATGGAAACCATTATCATTTTCACATGAGTATTGCCATCAATACCAAAGGCAGAGATTGTTGGCAATTGACACTCATTTGATTGGTTTCATATGTTGTCATTGATGGCAACATGTTCTAGCTTCATTCTTTGGTTTGGTTCTTCACCGACAAACACTTCATCCGCACTGACAAGTATCTTCACTGGTAGGAATGATTATATGGGTGCCGACATTGAAGGTCGACATCATTTACAAAGAGGGTACTGGCATAGGAGGCTGACATCATTGGTAGATCTGGCAATCGACAATTCATTTTGTTATTTATGGATATATGTAATGAGCTGACATGTATAATCATTTTGCAAATATCTATGTAAGTCAACATGAGTCATGAAGGATTGTAAGGGTATATAGGTTAGTTGATTAGATCATTTTATGATATTTAAGGATATGATAGGATGTGTGAGGATATATGGAGATGATTGTAATGTGGAATGTTGATGTTATGTGAAGATCATTTATATGAAGACGTTTATGTAAGAGGTTATTGGAGTAAGGGTTTAGGGTTTCAGAACCGGAACAGACAGAGCTTAAACCCGAACTCTATCAGGCATAGCAGATGCATTAAATAAGTTCATTTTTATGTTTTCTTATTCAAAGTGACTGTAGTTAGTGAGACTCCTTTGTGTTGAGCAATGTTCTCTAGGTTGTAAGCCTTCCTGCATGTGTAGGCCCCCATATTATATAATATCTTTGAATATGGCCAGTGGACTGATATTGTGGGTCACAAATCCAACCATGGTTTTTCCTCTTTGAGGTTTTCTATATATAAATTCTTTGTGTTATGGTGTTAATTTGTGTGATTGGTTTATTGATTTCTTTACTTCTTTAGATTATATATATACCAGTTTACCAGTTGGTGAATGCATGTTATAATAAGGTTAAAATTGAACATTTTGGTAGAACACTGATTCACCCCCCCCCCCACCCTTCTCTCAGTGTTCTTGGATTCCAACACTACATACTCAGCTTCAGTTGATGAGACTGCCACTATGGGTTGCTTCTTCGATGCCCATGAGATTGCATCTATGCTACAATGGAATACATATCCGGAAGTACTTTTTCTATCATCAATATTACCTACAAAATCAGTGTCAATAAACCCAATCAAAACAAAATCATTAGCAGTGGAATATAAAATTACATAGCCCTTGGTTCCTGCAACATATCTCAATATCCTTTTTCCAACTTGCCAATATGAGTCTTTTGCTGATTCCATGAATCTTGAGATTAAACTAGCACCATACATGATGTCTAGCCTTTTAGTTGTGAGATACATGAGACTTGCAACAACTCCCTTAAACAAATATGGATCAACCTTTGACCCCTTTTCTTCTTTGCTTAGTTTTGTTCTCATTGCAACAGGAGTTGGTGTTGGTTTAGAGTTCAATATTTTGAACTTTCTTAATACATCCTTGGCATACTTAGATCGACAAATAAAAATTCCTTTATCAAATTTAATAACTTCACTGCCTAAGAAGTATCTCATCAAACCCAAATCAATCATTTAAAATTCTTTATTCATTGTTGATTTAAAAGTGTCTATAGAAAAATTTCTAGTAAAAATCAAATCATCAACATATAAACACACAATCAAAATCCAACCTTCTCTATTGATCTTTGTGCATAAAGTGGGCTCATTACTACTTCCGTTGAAACCATTCTGTGTCATTTATGAACCAATTCTTCTATACCATATTGTAAGTGCTTGTTTGAGTCCATAGAGCACCTTCTTCAATATATAGAACTTGTCGTCATGTCCGTGCACTTCATAACCTAGTGCTTGTTTCACATACACTTCTTCTAGAAAACCATTCAAGAAAGCTGATTTCACACCCATTTGAAAAACTATCGAATTATTTTGTGTAGCTATTATTAAAACCATTAAAATTGTATCTAGTCTAGCGAATGGAGTCAATGTTTCATTATAGTCTATACCATATTGTTGTGCAAAACCTTTTACTATTAATCTAGCCTTATGTTTGTCAATTTCACCTTCTACATAAAATTTAGTTTTATAAAAACATTTGACACCAATACAATCCTTACTTTCAAGTAGATCCACAAGCTTTCATGTGTGATTTTTCTCAATGGAATCAATTTCTTCATCCATGGCTTTGACCCAATTTTCCTCCTTAACTGGTTTTTCAAAACTCATAGGATCACTAGAGAATAAAGCAAAATTTGAACAAAAATCTAAACTTTCTTCTCCTTGTTCATACATCTATTTCAAGCTTCTCATTTTCTTACCTTTTAATATGGCAATTGTAGGAGTTGTCTCATTACCTACTTTTGGAGAGGGATGCAATGCATGTCTTGATTATTGACCTTACACAAGATTTCTTGGTGGAGTGCTCGAACCTACTTGATTTGGGTGATCACCATGTTCTTTTTGTTCTTCTTTGCTATTTCATATTGGTGCTCCAATTGTTGCTATACTATCCATATTTTCATCCCATGTTTCTTCCTCCTTAAATATGACATCCGTGCTAATAATCATTTTCTTTGAAACTGGGTTATATAATCTATAAACTTTTCATTGTTCACTATAACCAATAAAAATACATTTTTCACTATTATCATCAAATTTTTTCCTTAGTTCAACTAGTACTTAAACATATGAAACACATCCAAAGATTCTAAGATGAGATACAAAATTTTTCTTACCACTCCATTCTTCTTGAGGGATTTTGTCTTTAACACTCTTTGAACGACTTTTGTTCAGAATGTATACTACAGATGCTATTGCTTCAGCCCAAAAGTCATTAAACAAGTTTTTAGCCTTTAGCGTACTCCTTGCCATCTTCATTATGGTTCTATTTTTCCTCTCTACTACACCATTCTATTGTGGTGTGTACCTTGTTGTAAATTGTTTCTTGATCCCATGATCTCTGCAAAAATCCAAAAATTCATTAGAACTATACTCACCACCCCTATCAAATCTGAGTACCTTGATGAAGAATCCACTTTATTTTTCCACCATTGATTTGAACTCCTTAAATTTATTGAAAGCATCTGAACTCTTCTTGAGAAAGTATATCCAAGTTTTCTTACTAAAATCATCAATAAATCTTACAAAATATAGACTTTCCCCTAAGGATGGGGTTTGCATTGGACCATGAATGTCAATGTGAACTAACTCCAAAGGTACCTTTTTTCTATTTAAACTTCCTATTGGAAATCTTTCTCATTGTTGTTTTGCCATTATACAACTTTCACAAGAATTAGTAGACTGCATGATAGGTGGAAAACCTTTTACCATATTCTTCCTCTAAAATAAACTCAAGCCATTAAAATTAAGGTGACCATACCTCAAATGTCAGAGCCATGTCTAGTCTAAAATTTCTTCTATGAAATTAGCTTCCTCTATTCCATGAATCTAAAGGGGATAGATCCAATTCTTGGTCATCTAAACCTTAGCAATCAACCTGCCACTAGGATTTCTATCCAAGATCGTGCAAACATCATTATTAAAGAGAATTTTCTACCATTTTTCAATTAATTATCTTACACTCATTAGATTATGTTTTAATCCAGGCACATAGTAAACATCAGGAATAAACATTTTTTCTCCATTTTTAGTCAATACATGTATAACACCTTTGCCCATTACAGATATTACAGTATCATTTCCCAATTTTATTTCAAATTTCACACAATCATCCAGATTAGAACATAGTTCTCTATTTCCAGTCATGTGGTTACTACAGCTATTAGCTAAAAACCATACATCCTTAGAGATTTTTGTGCCACATTGCAAGTTATAAATAAACTACCTAAATTATTATCAGATACATCTGAATAATTTGTACTAGGTTTCTTAAATTCTGCTTGTTTCTTTCTACATTCATATGCAAAATGACCATATTTGTTACAATGATAGTATTGAATATTGGAATTATCAAACCTTGATGATTGTTCTTGAAATTGGTTTCTACCCCGTCCTCTATTATTGAAATTGTGAGTGGACTGATTGGTCCTTTTTCCTTGATTTGTATTCATCTGTCCACCTCTTCCTCTGGAATTTGATCTTCCTCTTCCTCTTCTTGGTGGAGAGCTTTGAAACCATTCTCTGAAGAAGAGCTATTATTTCGGTTTAATCTAGACTCATGAGAGAAAAAGGAACCCATTAATTCATCCATAGATAACCGAGAAGTCTTTTGATTTTCCAATGGCAACCACAATAGCATCAAATCTATTCAGCAAACTTCTAAGAACTTTTTTAACCATTATTTAATTGAAAATATTTTCTCCATGTGTCTTCAATTGATTAACAATGTTCATTACTTCAGTAAAAAAGTGATCTATAGTATCTGATCCATTCATATGAAGATTTTCAAAATTTCTCTTTAATGGTTGTAACTTAACTACCTTTACTTTTGTTGTACCTTGGTAAGTTGTTTGTAATGCCTCCCAAGCTTGTTTGGACCTAGTTGTTGCAGCAACTCGTGGAAACATTGAATCATCCATAGCTTGTTGGATGAAAAATGAAGCCTTAGCATCCTTCTTCCTATTATCCTTCAGTTGATCTTTTTATGCTTGTGGTAATCCCTAATAGCCTGCCTCATCTTATGGTTCTGCAAAACCTTTCTCTACCAAATCTCATATATCTTGAGAACAAAATAATATTTTCATCTTTATGGACCAAAACTCATATCTCTTACCATTAAAAATGGGGATTTTAGGCTGGGATATGCTCTTTTTTGTTGTCATGTCTGTAGACTAGTCTCTTCAATGGGCTCCTTTCAACTAGTATTATGCCCTACAACCTCCAAACTTTAGAACTACAGCAGCCTCAGATCTGCATAAGCACTGAAACCAAGCTCTGATACCAAATTTGAAAACAGATGAAAAAAAATAAAACATAGAAATAGTATAGCTACAGCAACATAGAAAGAATGATTTTATTTATTCATATGCTACAATACTGTAAATAATAATATTTTTTTATTAACTCCCACCAAAATGCATTACACTTACCTCTTATTAATAGAGCATTTCACACTGCATGACTAGAAGAAGAGACAAACAGTTTGGACTCCTAACTTATGGAATTTTGCATGAAGGAATTATCCATCAAGAATATGCAAACTAAACTTAACAGGTACCACTTATTTAGGAAACAAGGCATGTTCAAAAGTTTTAACATGTGAAAGAAATTCTAAAGAGTAGTTTACTATATCTAGGATTTAAACTTGGGAGACAATGAATAGAATTTTTTTTTTCCATAAATTACGTGTGGTTCAGTTTTAACAGCTAGTGATCAGGAAGAAGAAATTACTGATCTCTAACAACTATGAAGGGAGTGGGTACTCTAAAGGCACCGGTTGCACATGTATGATCTCCACACTTTTCAAATTCAGTACCCTTATCTCGTCTCATATAGTCTCTTTTATCAGCACTGCCTTTTATATTTCCCTCACTCTTTGATATTGAAAATGGATGTATAGATGTGGATGAATGTAATCGAGGAGACTTGAATAAATGCATTAAATTGTCGCCGGGTGGTATATGTCTTAATCTGCCTGGCAATTACAATTGTTCATGTGGAAAGGATTATAACGGATACAGCTTTCAGAGCAGGACAAGATTGCCGTCGACGAGCTCAAACAACTCGCTAAGATCTGCAATTTTAGGTAACTAGATTGCTTAGCATCTCTATCTTTACATTAAACGGATAATAATATATTGAGTAAATATCTATTTAAGTTGTTAGCAATTAAATTAGTTCAAAAGTAATCAGAGAGATTATTTTAGAAAGATTGCCGTTCAATTGATGATAATGTAAGTATAATGTTGATATATATTTAAAAAAATAGAATTAAACAAATAAGGATTCAATTGAAAATGGTGATACAGGTTTAAAAGTGTTAAATATTCATAGTTGACTGACATTTTCTAAGCTTAATATGTAGCTTAAAGTATGTTGTCACACTAAGAATACACATCTAGACTTAAAATATTAAACACTTAGAATTGACTAACATTCCTAGACTTAATATGTTACTTAGTGTGTGGGGTTTGAGCTTCGCCCTCTTTCAACATCTACAATCTCTAGAAAAGCACTTATCCTGGGAAAGAAGGTGATAGATTGTCATAGAGACAACAGAGGGTATAGCATACATGCACCGTGAATCTTCTCATCCCATTTTCCATCATGACATAAAATCATCGAACATTCTCATAGATGACACATTTAATCCAAAAGTGGCAGACTTTTGTGTTTCTCATCTATGACCTTTTGATGAGATGCATCTCAACACTATTTTTACCTCGGGCACTCCAGGGTATGTGGATAGCGAGTTCATAATAAGCAACCAATTTACTGAGAAGAGTGATGTTTATAGCTTCGGTGCAATTTTTCTCAAGCTTCTCACTCATCTAAAACCCTTGTTGTCTCAACAAGGTGAGATATACACTTTTTACGACCATTTCCTAATTGTAAATAATGGCAACTACTTAATCTAAATTTTAGATCCCAAAGTAGTGGATGAGGGAAATCAAGCATAGATGGAGAATATGGCACAACTTACCAAGGCACATTTGCACAGGGAGCAAGGCTGTCGATGAAAGAGGTAGTCAGGCATTGAGATACATGTGTCTCAACCTTGCAATTTCTAGAAAATAGTTCCAAAAGTAGTTAGGAGGTTCCCTATGTGTCGGTGCCTTGGAAAAAGGTATATGAGTTGTCAAAAGATGCCTTATCCATAGTATAATATAGGAGGGCCATTTTTAGAGATTATATGACACATTTAATGTTAATTATGAGGGTTAAAAATAGGGGATAAGGGTTTGGACGTGATTAACTATTTTTAGCCTCGTTTTCATATCTTGGAAAAACAAATGTCAAGGGTGGGAAACACGTGTCATGGAGGCTTTGCCCATGGTATTGTAAAACCACAAATGGTTTCTAGGCTGTAAAATTCCTATATAATGAGGGCTTGGGGAGGAGTTTGTATGATGGAGTTTTTGTTTGGAAGGTTGGGTGCTAGAAGGATGCTAGTGAAGTCTCTCCGAGCTTGAGTTGAGGTGATGCTCTTGTAAGAACTTGCATTGCAAGTGTATTGTAATCTCTTGTTGATTTGTTAATATATTATGCAGATTTTAGAGTGTGGGGTTTTTCACCCATATGGGTTTTCCCCACGATAATCACTATGATATGTGTTTATTAATATTGTTTTATTTATGCTATGTGTGCTTCTTGTGATCTTTGTAATAGTTAAGTTGAAATTTGCATAATTGTCCTCTCAAGATTAGCGTAGGAAGTTTTTTTGCACACCTTTTCTTCCTTACAAGTGGTATCAGAGCCTGGCCAATTTTGGTTCTATTTGTTGGGTACAAGGTTTTTTGAGCTAATCAAGGTTTGAGTGGGAGCTTGTGCAGAGTATTTCATTTCTATATTGTAGGATTGTAAAGATGACAAGAATATCAGAGAGGATTGATGTAGAAAATTTTTCTGGCACAAACTTTGAAATGTGGAAGTTGAAGATGGAAGATCTATTGATTGACCAAGATCTATGAGATGCGGTGGATGAAAATAAGTCAAGGCCTGCAGATCCGACTTTAGCTCCACAATATGATGTAATAGATAGAAAAGCTAAAGGTCTCATAAGATTGTGTCTTGCAGACTCAATTCTGATTAATGTCCACAAAGAATCTACTGCGAAGAATCTTTGGAAGAAGCTAAGTGAGATCTACCAAGAAAAATCATTTGTGAATAAAATTTTCTTGAGGAAGAAATTGTACTCCTTGAAAATGGAAAAAGGTGGACAAATTTCTGAGCATCTGGAAAGTTTTAATATGTTGGTGACTCAATTGACCTCAGTAGGGGTACCAATGGATGAAGAAGAAAGGTGCCAAATCTTGCTATGTCCATTGCCAGACTCATGGGATAGCCTTGTGATGGCTATAGGGAGCACTACAGTTGTCTTGAAGATGGAGGATGTTGTTGGTTCTCTACTTTCTGAGGAGATGAGAAGGAAGGTCTCTCTAAATGCCAATGAGGCTTTCAATGTTTGAGGAAGACCAAAAGAAAGAGACAAGAATGAAAAGCAGAATGACCATTCTAAGTCCAAGAATAAGGGGAGATCAAAATCTCCTGGTAAGTCCAAGGCAATTTGCTGGAATTGTGGAAAGCCTGGACATTTCCGAAAGGAATGTAAAGAAAAGAAGAAAAAGAAGAAGCAATATTCTGATTTTGAGTCCAAGAAGGAAGATTTGGGTGACAATGCATGGTTGATAGACTCGGGTGCATCTTTCCACATGACTCCTATTAGAAACTAGTTTAGTAAGTATGAAAAATTTAATGATGGTAAGGTGTTTTTGGGTGATAACCCCTTTCTTGATATTGTTGGTCATGGAAGTGTTCATATTAAATTTTGTGATGGTAGAACTAGAAGATTTGATGGTGTCTTGCATATCCCAGGACTAGCAAGAAATTTGTTATCTATTAGCAAACTAATAGATGTGGGTGTGCATGTACAGTTTTCTAAAGCAGGTGTGAAAATGGTGAGAGCTTCTATGGTTATAGAAAGATGAAGCAGAATGGGTACATTGTACCAGCATGATGCATGCACAGTTGAGTGCAATAGCACTTTTGATAAGGTTGTGATAAAGACTATGTTCGAAAAGGAGAGGGTGTCTCTTTCAACAGATGGTCATGGTTTTTGGGTACCCAAGGGTGCTTTGTCTACCGAATCAAAGTTTCCTGCAAAGAAGACCATGTTGTGGCACCAGAGACTCGGTCACATAGGTGAGAAGGGTCTACGAACTTTGAAAAATAAGACCCTAGTTAATGGGTTGAATGATTGCAATCTTGAATTTGATTTTTGTGAGCATTGTATTTATGGAAGACAAAACCGCATTCAGTTTTACTGTAGTTTTTATAAGTCTTTAAGTATTTTGGACCTAATCCATTTGAATGTATTTGGTCCAGTTGATGTTTCTTCTATTGGTAAATCAGTTTTTTATGTTTCTTTCATTGATGATTTTGGTAGAAGAACATGGGTTTATTTTCTTAAGAGTAAAGCTAAAGTTTTCAGTCATTTCAAAGAATTTAAAACAATGGTTGAGCTGCAAACTCGAAAGAAGATAAAATATTTAAGGACAGATAATGGCGATGAATATTGCTCCAATGATTTTGACACATTTTGTAAAGATTGTGGTATTAAGACATAGGAGACAACTCCATATTCTCCACAATAGAATGGAGTTGCATAAGGAATGGACAGGACCTTGATGGAGAAGGCTAGGAGTATGCTAAGTGGTGCTGGTCTAGAACAAAAGTTTTGGGTTGAAGCTATAGCCATTGCCTTCTACCTGATAAATAAGTCTCCTACATCATCTCTTGGGTATAAAACACAAATGGAAGTGTGTTCGGGCCATAAGCCTTTACTTAGTCATCTGAGAGCTTTTGGTTGTGAGGCATATGCTCATGTGCCAAAGGAGAAGCGAACAAAATTAGATAACAAAGTTGTTAAATGTATATTCATTGGATACAACTTTATAGTGTGAAAGGATACAAGCTTTGGGATATTGTTGCACAAAAGGTATTTTATTCCAGAAGTGTTCTTTTTAGAGAAACTAAGTCTTCTTCTGTTATAGTGCAGCCACAACAAAAGGAAGAAAAGAAAGATGTGATTCAACTGCCTACTACACTTGAAAAAGTTGAATCGAGGCCCTTAGAAAGATAGGAAGTTGATGAGAGCTCTACAAGTTCTAAATCATCAGAGGAAGAAGAGGAACCTAAACTTTAACCTGAACCTAAACTTCTTCGAAGGTCTACTAGACAAAGAAAACCACATAAAAGCTATGGATATTCTCCTAATGATTGGAGATGCATATTTGCTTTGAATGCTAATATTGATGAACCGAAATCTGTAGAAGAGGCTCTTGGTATGAATGATCGGAGTCCTAAAAAATTTCCATGGATGATGAGATGGCAGCTCTTAAGAAGAATAACACATGGGACCTTGTACCATTGCCTGAAGAATGAAAGCTTGTTGATTGCAAATGGGTGTTCAAAAAGAAGATAGGTTCAGATGGAAGAATTGAGAAGTACAAAGTATGTTTGGTTGCAAAAGGTTACTCCCAGGTTGAGGGAGTAGATTATGGTGAGATTTTTTCTCGTGTAGCCAAAATGACATCCAATCGTTTCTTGCTTTCTATTGCAGCATCTTATGATCTAGAGATCAAGCAAATGGATGTGAAAAAGCTTTCCTTCATGGAGATTTGGAGGAAGAAATTTATATGACTCAACCAGAGTACTATATGGTAAAAGGTAAAAGTAATTTGGTCTATAAATTGAAGAAATCCTTGTATGGTTTAAAACAAAGTCCTAGGATGTGGTGTCAGAAGTTTGATACATATGTATTGAGTTTGGGGTTTGTGCGGTCTAAATCTGATCACTGTATATATTTCAAATATGATGGTGATCATTTCTTGGTTATTGCCTTGTATGTTGATGACATGTTGTTTATTGGGAAAGGAAAAGGTTTGATTACAAAATTAAAATCTCTCTTGGTGAAATTTGATATGAAAGATCTTGGTGCAGCGAGACACATTCTAGGAATGGAGATTGTAAGAGATAGAGAAAACAAAAAGCTTTGGCTAGGCCAAAGTAAATAAGTTAGTACTATTATGAGAAGATTTAATATGCAAGATTATAGACCATTGAGTGTTCCTATGACAATGGGAACAAAGATTTCTAGTTCATAGTGTTCTACATCCCCATTGGAGATGGAAGAGATGAGTCGAGTACCATGCCAGAGTGTTGTTGGAAGTTTGATGTATGTTATGGTTTGTACAAGAGAAAAAACTGCCCAAGCAGTGGGAGTTCTTTCCCATTACATGTCTAATCCATGAAGAGCACATTGGGATGCAGTAAAAAGAGTTTTCAGATACTTACGGGGTACCTTAGAGTACTCTGTATGTTTTCATGGAACAGGAAATGGGTATTCCTTGGATATTAGAGGCTTTGTGGATTCAAATTGGGCTGGTGATCTTGAGAGAAGAAGATCCACCAGTGCATATGTGTTTAAATTATTTGGTGGTGCAATTAGTTGGATGAGCAAGCAACAAGTTGTGATCACTTTGTCCACTACAAAGGCAGAGTATATGTCAGTTACTCATGCCTGGAAGGAAGTCATTTGGCTCAAGAGATTGTGCTCAAATATAAAGTTTAAACAGGGTGTAGTGACAATTTATAATGATAGTCAGAGTGCAATCTGCCTAGAGAAGAACCTGAGTTTTCATGCCAGGACCAAACACATTATGTACAATATCATTTTGTGAGAGATATGGTTAAGGATGATAGGGTGAAGTTGGAGAAGGTAGAAACTTTGGTGAATATTGCTGATCCATTAACTAAGCCTGTGAGTATAGAGAAGTTCAGATGGTGTTTGGAGTCTATGGGCCTCTTGGCCCTTGACTATTGAGTCCATGGTAATATGGATCCCCTGATTCTTGCAAGGTATTCCACAAGTGGGAGAATGTTGAGATACATGTGTCTCAACCTTGCAATTTCTAGAAAATAGTTCCAAAAGTAGTTAGGAGGTTTCCTATGTGTTGGTGCCTTGGAAAAAGGTATATGAGTTGTCAAAAGATGCCTTATCCATAATATAATATAGGAGGGCCATTTTTAGAGATTATATGACACAGTTCATGTTAATTTTGAGGGTCAAAAATAGGGAATAAGAGTTTGGACGTGATTTAACTATTTTTAACCTGGTTTTCTTATCTTGGAAAAATAAATGTCAAGGGTGGGCAACACATGTCATGGAGGTTTTTCCCATGGTATTGTAAAACCACAAATAGTTTCCAGATTGTAAAATTCCTATATAATGAGGGCTTGGGGAGGAGTTTGTATGATGGAGTTTTTGTTTGCAAGGCTGGGTGCTAGAAGGATGCTAGTGAAGTCTCTCCAAGCTTGAGTTGAGGTGATGCTCTTGTAAGAACTTGCATTGTAAGTGTATTGTAATCTCTTGTTGATTTGTTAATATATTATGTAGGTTTTAGAGTGTGGGGTTTTTCACCCATATGGGTTTTTCCATGATAATCAATGTGTTATGTGTTTATTGTTTAATTTATGTTATGTGTGCTTCTTGTGATCTCTATAATAGTTAAGTTGAAATTTGTATAATCATCCTCTCAAGATTAACGTAGGAAGTGTTTCCACACACCTTTGCTTCCTTACATGGAGGAGCTTCAAAATAGACAAGACTTATAAACAGGGAGTGCAACTCTTCCTGTGCAGAAGCTTGGTTCCACATAGGCAACATTGAAGCATTACAATGGGCAAGTCATTGATGAGACTACTTCATGGAAATATCACACTTCTCTCTCTCATATTTCTTCTGCGGATCCTTCTAGTTCATTGATTCAGATGTCAAATAAGCATGGAAGATAATTGAGAGAAGATAATATTAGAATACCTATCCCTAATTGGGCACTGGCTATCCCGGTAGAAGATCGACCCTGTCCCTATCATCTAACAACCAACATCACGACACCCAACATCCTCCCCTACTTTTGTATTACAGATACAGATTCATGCCACCTCAAGGAATGTGCATTATCTCAGACATTTTTCCAGGTCATTTTTTCCTACGCGATGTGTTTGAATGTGAATGGGCCCTCAAGGGCCCCAGCAACCCCATGGGCTCGAGGGCCCCTCTTCCCAAATTCCATGCGGGGGTGTGTGAGTCCACAAACCCCCACATGGAATTTGGGGAGGAGGACTGTGGGGGCCTATTTTTTTTTAATAAATTTTTAACTTAAATTTACTAGCCCACCTTAAATTTAGAGATTGTTATTATAAAAAAAATAAAGCAGACACCAACCAAGTTTATTAATGTAAAGGGTTTTCTTTTCCCGCCAATTTTATTTTCATGTGAATTAATGCAGACATCAACTGCTGGTTTTTTCCGTTTCTTTTTGTCTATACATTTTTGTAAGAGTTCGCCATTTTTACTCATTTTAACTGAGAGGGATTTAAGATTGGCCTAGAGGAGGTGGGGCTATTGTGGCTGGTGAAGTTTCTAGTGAAGCAAGCTTGAGCATTAAGGTACTGATCTAAACATTTTTTTAATTATTTTGGTATATTTTTCATGAGATGTGAATTCTATATTATTTTATTTTAATCATTTTGATGTATTTTTCATGAGAAGTGGACTCTATATGATTTTTTTAATTATTATTTTAGCATATTTTGGTGGAAGATTTTAAATTTTTGTATTCAATTTATTACTACTTCCACATTTGTTTCATTGTTTGTAGATACATGCATCTTGTTCCTAGTTGTAGTTTCATCGGAATTCTCTCTTTCTTTTCAATATGTTGATTATATTTTTCAACGCATAGGCAACTATCATAAATGGTTAAATGATTAATCTCTTAATTAATTTTTTATTCTGATTATCTTCTGTTTTCCTCAAATAAAATAAATATTTTTATATAATAATATTTAATTTATTTTAAAGTATTCTAAAAAAATTTTGGTATGAAAAAGCCATCAGTAACAATTTGAAGTCTATATGAGCATTTAAGAAACTTCCTATATTTTGAACTGTAAGAATGATGTTTTCATAATGGACTTTTAAGTACAAGATTGATAATAAATAAGCATGTAATGGTGTCTAGAATTATGTCCTCTATAATTTATGTTAGAATAATGGCCTATAAATAAAAGAGACCCTAGACAAGTAAGCAATATAAAACTAATTCTCCTTATGCTATCTAATCTAAATATTCAATCATTATCTATTGTGATTTAAAATGAAAATGAATGCTTTTTATTTTAATTATTTTCCTCCTTCAAAAAAAAATGTTTTTGTATAATTATAGTTTATTTATTTATAATTATTCTAAATGAATTTTTTTAGATAGAGAGGGCGAACTCTGTGAATTTGGAATAAGGCATAGGCTGCTTTAAGGTGGCGATCTCCGGCAAGTTTGAATGAAGCGACGGGAGACAGCTGGAGGTCCCCAATCGCAATGTTAGTCCAGGTGTAGTCCTCTCCAACCCTTCCATTAATATGGTTGATTTACTTGGTTCTCAATCTCCCTCGCTCTGTCGTTCAGCAGAGCCCGTACCCCCTAACTCCTCTCCCACTGTGCCGAAGGACGTTGGCATTAATGGCATCTCTGTTAATACCCCTAACCCTACCTTAAACCAAAAATGTTTTCTGAAGGAGTGGCCAATACAACTGGTGTTGTCGATGAGAAAGCCAAGTTTAACCTTGCAAGTGCTAGTGCCCACGATGCCACCGTTCCCGGTAAGTGCTCTATGGCTCCTTTGGTCCCTTTCTCCATCGTTCCTAATCCTGAAATGCTTGCTGAGATTATTAAGGAGAAGAATAGGTTAAAGAATACGGCAATTTTCTTTTCTACTGTTGAACTTGATAAGTGTCCTCCTCGGAAATTTCTTGACGACTGGTTTCATAATTTTTGGAATCTCAAAATGGGCTTTCACATTTCTTTTTGCCGGCAGATCCAGAAGGGTTTATTTGTGATATTCTTTGTTAATCATGAATATCAAGTTGAATTCCTTAAAAGCAATATTGGACCGTTGGATCCACTTCTTTCCATGCTTTGGCTTGGACTCCTGAGGCTATGCACGAAGAAGTTCTTGCCCTTTCGGGCCCTAGATGGATAATGGTTAAAAATGTCCCCCCCTTTTTATGGCGATTCTTGCCTCAATTGCTTGAACCATTGGGCAAAACCATCTAAATGGATGATACTATTAGGCTGGCACCGCATATGGACGCCAGAGTTCTTATTTCTTTGCAACCAGGGAAGGAAATCCCTGCTGACATCTCTGTTAACATCATGGAAGAAACTTTTGTGTGCCCTATTGAAATATTGGGAGGTCTAAATGCTTGTTTCTTATGTCGGAAAGAGGGCCACCTTAGAAAGGACTACCCCATTATTAAAAAGAATCAGAACCCTGCTAAATTCCCTCAACTTGCTAACCCTAATCTACCTCCTTCGGTTAACAAAACACTCAAGAGGAAACTACCTCCAAACCTCCTCCTACTCTTGACTCAGCCTCTACTATTTCCCGTATCGCTCAAATCTCTTTCCCTTTTTTGGAAATGGCTATTGATGAAGCAAACACTAACGATGGCTTCCAAACCATCAACAAAAAAAGAAGGTGCAAGGCTAATAACATTAATCATCCTAAAACTTTGAATCCTGCCTCCTTGGGAAATCTCCTTCCCCAAACTCCTCTTGTTATCCCTCCTGTGGTTGAATTTAGCAGCGACAACCCTCCTTGCTCCCCTGCTATTTGTTCCAACAATTCCGACCTGAATATCTCTCTAGGAGCATCTCGAAAGTTCCCGCAAAAAGTTTTTAAGGAACTAAGTGATGATTGTTCTATTGAAATCATCCTTGCTATTAACAATCTCCCCAGTATTCCTTTGGTGGAAGTGGATTCCCAATCCGAAAATGAAGATGATCCTAAATCTGATACCCTTGCTTCAAAACGCAGGGGAAGACCTCCAGGATCTAAGAATAAAATCTCTGGTAAGAAAACGGGGGATAGTTCTACTAAGTCTTTACCCTTAGCTGATGAAGCTGGTGTTGTGTGCTCTACTCCCTCTAATGTTTCCTCATGAATTGTTTATCTTGGAATGTGAGGGGTCTTGAATCCCTGGATAGGAAATTTGTTATTAAGCATTTTCTTAGTTCTTTTAATTCTATGGATTTTCTTATGTTGCAAGAAGTTAAAGCCATCGGTTTCATGCTTGAAACCAACCTTAACTTTATATGGAATAATGCGATCAATTTTTGCACTAATCACAATAGAGGCAGTGGTGGAATTGCTCTCCTCACCAGCCCCAAATGGGGGAACTATATTACTGCCAATGGCACCTCTCCCTGCCAAAGAGTTGTCTAGATTATCATTAATCATAATAATAATATCTTTGGCATTTTCTCTATCTATGCCCCCAATGACTCTAAGGAGAGGGCTAATCTTTGGAAATGGATGACTACCCTCCCTGATATCCCCTAGTTGGTTGGTGGAGATTTTAATATGGTTGAGTCCCAACAAGATAAATCTGGAGGTAATCCCTTCGTTTGGAAAGATAATGAAAAGATTCATTGGAACAAGTTAATTAATTCTAAGACTCTGTTTGACCCTTTAGCTAGAAATAAGGCTTCTAACCCCAGGATTTGGCACACTTGGTGCAACTTCCAATAGGGCCCTTCTCGAATCTATTCCAGACTTGACCATTTCTATGGCAACAAGAATGTTTTCTCCTTCCTTCCTAACAACCAGAATAACATTGTCCTTGTTACAGCCACCACTCTCTCTGATCATCATCCCATTTTTACCCATATCAACCTCAATTTTGCCCCTATTCACCCTAGGACGACTAATCCCAAGTTCATTTTGAATACCAGTATCCTTCTTGATGAAGATATCCTTGCTACTATCCAGATTATTCGCAATATCAATAAGGTCAATTTCCCTAACTTCTCCATGACTGACAGATGGAAGGTCAATCTCCCAGCTTGGCAATGTCTCCTCAGAACCATTGGTCAAAAGAATGCTAAGGATTATAGATTCATTGAAAAACGTCTTTCCTTTGATCTCCAAGAGGCTGAGAGAAATGTCCAGAATGATTCCTCCAATATTGACCTTGTCTCCCAAGTGATATCTGCTAAGGATGCCTTGAGGAAGCATCAACAATTTAGAATCTGTGGTGCTAAAATCATATCTCGCGCTCATTGGATCCAGAATAGAGACCATGGTTCCAAATTCTTTTTTAACCTTTTAAAACAAAAACAAACCAAGGAGTCTATTGACAGAATCCTTATTGACAACCAGGATATCTCGAATCCTATTATCATTAACCAAGCCTTTGCTGATTACTACAGGAATCTCTTCACCTCTAAAGACTCTATGGAGGTTGTTGTTCTTAGGAATAAGTGTAAACCTCTTATCCCCAATATGTTGGATAATGATGATATTACTATCTTATCTAAGGACATCTCTTTGGATGAGGTTGAAAAAGCTATCAACTCTCTCAATAATGATAAGGCCTTTGGCCCTTATGGGCTCCCTGTTGAATTTTATAAGGCCAATATCACTTGGATCTATAAGGATTTACATGACATTTATGTGGAGGCCATAGCTAATGGTTCCCTTGGCCCTGAGATTAATAGTGGCATCATTAAACTTCTTCCCAAAGATGGGGACAAAGCTCTTATAAAAAATTGGAGGCCTATCACCCTCCTCAATGTCTCCTATAAAATTTTGGCCAAGATCCTGGCCCTCAGACTTGCTCATTCCTTCCTAAGTTTGTTTGCGCTACCCAGACTGGTTTTGTCAAACGTAGATATATTTTGGAAAACTTAATTACTAGCTGGGAAGCCATGGATTGGGCAAAGTGTTCTCATCAGAACTCTATGATGTTACTCCTGGATTTTGAAAAAGCCTATGATAGGGTTGAATGGAACTTTATCGTTATGATGCTTGAAGCATTTGGTTTCCCGGCCTTCTTTTGTAACTTGGTTCAGGTTCTGCTTAATGATGCCTCTGCCCAAGTGGAGGTCAATGGTTCCCTCTCCAATCCCTTTCCCCTTGGTAGGTCTATCAGACAAGGATTTCCCCTTGCCCCTGCTCTATTTGTCATAGCTTCAGAAGCCCTTTACTATATCCTTAGGGACAATACGCTTTCCCCTGATGTTAGAGGTCTTTATCTCCCTAACAATGATGAGCTTATAAACTGTCAGTTTGCTGATGATACTGCCTTATTTTTTGAGCTTTCCAACAATAACTTTGCAGCCTTGCAAACCAAACTTACTTTGTTCTGCTCTATCTCTGGTGCTCGTATTTCCCAATCCAAATCCATTTGCCTAGGGTGGGAAGAGCAACCTCCTATTTGGTTCAATCAGTATAACTTCCAATGGGGCAGACCTCATAAGATTGTTAAGTATTTAGGTATCCCCTTCTCTGTTGAGCCTTCCCTCAAAGACATGTGGTCTTGGATTAAGGAAAAAATTGATAAGAAGCTAAATAAGTGGCATAACAGATCTTTATCTCTTGCTAACAGAATTCAGGTTTGTCAAAAAATGTTGTCTCCATATAGCATATACTACTCCTCTGCTTGGACGTTCAGTAACTACCAAATTTTGGAAATTCAAAAGGCCATTAGGAGATTCCTCTGGTCTAATGGTAAAGGCAATAGAAAATGGCATGCAGTCAAATGGGACTGGTGTCATACTGACAAACTCCTTGGGGGGCTGGAGCTTAAAGACCTTAAAACTCAAGGTATTGCTTTATCCGCCAAATGGATCTTTCATTCTATGGATGGGAACGATCCATGGAAGGTGCTGGTTAGGCATAATATTGTAAGAGGCTATCCTAAAAAAGCTAGATCTTGGAGGAATCTCCTATTTTGTGACTTAATTGTTGGCAACTTCCCAGTCAATGTCCAAGGCTCTACTATTTTCAGATCCATCTGGAGAGCCTAGGACCATGTCAGGAATTTTATCACCAATAAGGATTTCCATGATGCTAAGCATCTATATGGTGAAAGATCCATGTGGTGGAACTTGCGCCGAGCTAGTAAACCCCTGGCCCTTTCCCAAGGATGCTTTGCTAGGTTGTGAGCTAAACTGGGGATCTCCCAGCTTGCTGATCTTTTTGAAGATGATAAACTCATCAATTGGGATGAGCTCAAGAACAAATTCAATATTCCAAACTCCCAAAAGAAGACTTATAATATGATTTTCAAGGCTACTAAGGACCTGCCCTCTGACTGTCATGTGGACTCTCATAGATACTTAAAGTGCAAATGGCCGGATGGGGTCATCATGGTTAATCTCAAAGCCAAGAATATCTATAGAATCATTGATCATAATGAAAATATTATTAATCATATCAATACTTTTTGGTACTCTTCTCTTGATGCTGTGTCTTGGAAAAAGTATTTTGATATTCTCTAGAAAGGCCCTGTTGAGCCTAAAATCGGATGTTTTAGGTGCTTGACATTGCTTGACAGACTCCCTATTAGACAAGATGGTCACACTACTAACATTTGCAGTCTCTGCAGGCTTCCTGAAACGGGTAGACATATCTTCTTTGATTGCATCTTTGCTAAAGAAATATGGAATATGTTTGGTATTTTTTATCCTTTAAATGTGAACATTCTGGAAATTGTTACTGGTCATATTGATGGGCTTAAAAAGGATGCTAATTTATTTGGAATATGTTGTCTTCTAACATCCTTTGGCAGATTTGGAAGTGCAGGAATGAGGAAAGGTATCAAAGCAACCCTAGAGTTCTTACTGAGTTTTTTCAAAAACTCACTTTTTTAAAAATCTTTCTGCAAGTCCACACAACAATGATGATGGAGAAAGACAAGTTGAGGAGATTCTTGAAAGATGGGCACACCACTATTTTCGTCTATGAGTTGAAGCATGGTCATGAGTGGAGGAGGAACTTTGATGACCTTCAAATGTTTGAATGAACTTGCAAAAGGCTGAACCAAGAGGTCAGGAAGAATATTAATTCAAGGAAAAATGAGATATTCATATTTACACAAATCCAGGAGCATAAGATAATATTTTGGATGGAGGGTCCTCTTGGTTGGACTGCTTTGGGTTGATACCCATTATGATGTCTTACACTAGATGTCCTTTAGCTTCTTCTTTAGTCTATTTACATGATACTTTGAATTCGTGGTGAGGCTGGGCCTCTTTTTTGATACTATCATTGGATGTTTTTGTATTTGATCTACCTATTTTTAATATAAAAAATTATTCTAAATATTATTTGATATGAAAAAAAACCATGCTTAAGTATAAATAAGTATTTAAGAAACCTCTTATATTATTATAAATAATTTTAGTCAATTTATCCATATGGTAAAAAATAGATAAAGAAATCATAAATTTTTCTATTTGATTTTTTGATAGATATTAGTGCATCTAATTCTCCCCTTAATTTACAATCAATATTATTTAATAATATATAATAAGCATTGTCTAATTTAAGATGTAGGAAAATTCAAAATTAGGTTTTGTTTTAATTTGGATATCTATAAGACCTATGACAATGTGTTTTAAAAATATTATCCAACTATTTCTATATTTACAAATATTAAGAATTTCCTCATATAAATAAAGTGAAATAAGGTTTGCTTCTTTTTCATAAGTATTATCATAGGCCACACAACATTCCCTTCTTAATTTAGTTCAACATCACTAAACAATCGAGAAAATTAAATAAAGTTTCTCCGTTTTCATCTAACTCTTCACAATTTTTCTGACAATTTCATTATAAATTAACTTAATCATAAATATATACTATAATAATTAAATTATAAATGTATGTAACTAATTGTAAGTTATTAATAAATATTAAATTATAAAGTAAATATATTTATAATTTTAATTGTAAGTTGAATATATATATTAATATTTTTATTATTAATAACATAAAAGTTTTTATTACTTATATTATCTAATTTTATTCACTATAATATCATAGACGACATTTAGAATAATATCTCTCAGAATGATGTTAATTATATGATTAAATTATCTCCATTTGAGTGAGAAAATTTATTTTAAAAATTCACATTGCTAGGAGGATTAAATATTAGGGTGACATAAAGTGATCAAAAGAGTATTTGATATTATGATGTTTAATTCGTCCTTGTTTGTTCATTAATTCCCCTTGATTTTTATATTATATTTGTGGTCTATTTATGTTATCTATTAAGTCATGGTAGATAATGGAGTGTTAAATTATGGTACAAATAAATTACTTCAGAAACATTTATTCAATCTAATAAAATCATTGTTGTGTAAAGGCATTATGTTTTTTTTATTTCCTTATACTAAAAGTATTGTTTAAACAAATACCGCATATTACATAGACATAGTATCCATGGTCTAAATTGATATTATAGATATTCGGTCAAATATAACTCTATGCATTTTTAGGTTATATCATTGTGTGTCATATTTATTCTAAAGCAATGCAACTTCATATTAAATTTAGAGTCTTTAAAAAATTTTGTTAATTAATGTCTCTATATTCATTAAAAAAAGCTTCACACTCTTCCTAAATGTCATGCTCAGATTTAGAAAAAAACAATATTTGCTTATTTTAATATAATCTACGTAAAGATAATTCTACCTATTGAGTGCATAATATATTGATCAAGGATAGGTGTTATTATTTTTGTTACATGTGTGTACAATTTTATATAATTAAGAGTTATTCAGATTTAGGTTTCATGTGATTCAAGTGCTTATAAACTTGTGTGCATTTTTTTTTGTTAAATTACAAATAACTAATTAATAAACTTTATAATTATTTGTAGGGATCTGAAAGCTAGTTCAAATTCAAAAATAACAAGTTGATAAAAGTTGTTTCCTCACATCCTACACTAGAAATCAGGTAAATGTCTTTGGAGTCTTTCTTCTTGAATATATTTTCTTCTTGAATCTCTAAACTACATTAACTTTCATGTGATATCTCATTTTTAATGATTTTTTTAAGAATTAAAAATTCCATAAAGCATCAAGTGGTTTAGTTAAGTTTTTAGTTTGATTATGTTATTTTTATGTTTTTAACTAATCATTTAATGCACCTTCTCCTTTTCATATTGTTGTCATCATTTTGTCCTACCATAACTTCATCTCATATTTATAAACATCCATATCCTAAGTTATAGATATACAGACATCTTATGTCCACATACATGTACACTTACAATGATATATTGTACTTTATACTTCAAAATAATTTTAATTCAAAATTATTTGTATATTGTACTATTGAATTACATACATGTACACTTACAATTTTATCCTATCCACAAATCAGGTTGCCACCTCCATAAATTTTTATTCTTTAGGTTTATACCACCATCATAGTATCCATAATCACATAACATCTTCATGGAAATAGATGTCCTAGGTTAGAAAAATCACTTATACATCATATGTTTGCATATGTATATATTATTCTTTGATCTATAAATTAGGCTAACACATTTGTAAACATTTATCTCCAAAGTTAAGACAACCATATCCTAAGTTATAGACATAAGGACATCCTATGTCCATATAGATGTACACTTACAATGTTACCCTATTTACAAATCAGGTTGCCACCTCCATAAATTAAATTATCCTTTAGGTTTACACCACCATCATAGTATCCATAGTCACATAACATCTGCATGGGAATAAATGTCCTAGGTTAGATAATCACTTATATATCCTATGTTTGTATATGTATATGTTATTCTTCAATCTACAAATTAGGCTAACACCTTTATAAACATTTATCTCCAAAGTTAAGACTACCATCATGGTATCCATGTAGTCACATAACATCTTGATAACATCCTAATACACATCCTCATAACACATGTTCTATTTTAGGTATCATAACATCCTAATACATGTATCCATTATCATATGGATCATCATCTTATGTTAGGCCATGACATTTTACATCTATACCATAATTTCATCTCCTAGTAGTGGAAGCTTTTTTTGTGTGGTTTTGCCGATTTGAGAAGGAGATTGAAATCCATGGCTTCTACTTCTCGCACATATATTGAGAAATTTAATAGCATTGGCTGTGAAATGTGGAAACTAAAGATGGGGGATCTTTTGGAAGAAAGAGAGTGGATGTTAGTTTCACATGAAAAGAAACTAAAGGACCCTACTTTTGATGATGATGCATGGATTAAATTGGACAAGAAGGAATGAGGAACCATTGGGTTGTGTCTTACTAATTTCGTCCACTTGAATTCTTCACAAAAGAGACTGCATAGAAGTTGTGGAAGAGGATTGGTGACATTTATCAATCTAAAATTTTGTCTAGTAAGTTATATATCAAAAGAGGTTATATTATCTGAAAATGAAAGATGATGGATCTATTATAGATCATTTGAATTATTTTAATCTAATTATAATTCAGCTTGCATCAATAAAAGTTATATTAGAAGATGAAGATAAATGTATCTTATTTATTTAATCTTTGCTTGATCCTTGGGAAAATATGATCGTTGTTATTAATAGTGGTAGTATAGATCCAAAGATTGACAACTTGATTGCCATAATTCTTTCAAAAGAGGTGAGAAGAAATTCTATGAATGTTGGCTCCCAATATGCCTTACATGTGCAAGGAAGGTCTAGAGAAAAAAGGGCTTATTGGAGATAAAATGATGGAGATGTCTAAAGGACCATCGAAGACCCTTAGAAAGAGAAAAGTATTTGAATTTTGGGAAAAGAGGGAATGTGAAGAAGCAATGTATAGTTAAGAAAAAGAATGTTTACTCCTCCATAAAAAAGTCCTATGATGATGATTATGATTATGATGTTTAGTTCATATTTTTGCTAACACTATTAGTGATGATTCTTAGCTTTTTGTTTCAAATGCCTACTACCACATGAATCCTCACAAGAAGTGGTTCTCCTCTTATAGAGAATATTATGGAGGAGATGTTTTCCTTGGTGACAACAACAGAAATATGGTTTCTTGTAAAGGAAATATAAAATTATGTTTCAATAATGGAAGAGTAAAAATCATTGATAATATTTTGCATTTTCAAGGACTTGGGAGAAATATTCTTTCTGTATCCAAGTTGAATGATTTTGGAGAACATGTCACATTCGACAACTTTGGTTGGAGGTTGGTAAGAGGGAGTTAGGTGATAACTAAAGCATGTCAAATAAAGACTTTGTTTTGGCTTAATGCCTCTACTTTTTATAACTTTGTCATGATGTAACTAGCAATGAAAATACATGTATGATGTGGCACCAAACATTGGGTCACTTTGGTGAAAAAGGTCCTTAGACCTTTCCATATAAAAATTTGGTTGATGATCTTTCTAATTATTTTATTGGAAAAATTATTTTTGTGAGCATTGTGTGTTTGGCAAATAGAATAGATCATAATTTCTTAAAGTAATCTATAAGGAAAAAGAGATCATTAGACATTATTCATTTGGATGTTTATGGTCTACTGGATGTTGTTTGTTTGAATAAATCTTGGTGCTACATTTTGTTAATTGATAATTTCTCAAGATACACTTATTTTATGCATTACAAATCTAAAGTTTTCACTAAGTTCAAGGAGTTTAAAGTCTTAGTGGAAAAGAAATTAGATAATGAGATAAAAGTATTGATGACTAACAATGGGGGTGAATATTGTTCAAGGTAATTTGATGAGCTCCATAAGAATGCAGATATTGTTTGACAAAAGCCTACTCCTTACACTCCCCAACAAAATGGTATAGAAAAAAAATGGACCGAACAATAATGGAAAGAGATAGAAGCATGTTGAGTGGTACTAATATTACTATATTATTTTGGGTAGAAGCTATTGGTATTGCTTGTTATTTGATTAATATATCTCCTTATTCAAATCTTATTGATAAAAAATGTTATGAAGTGTGGAGAAGTAAAAATTTGTTTGTTGTACACTTAAGGGCCTTTTGTTGTGATGCTTTCATTCATGTTTCTTAGGAGAAACTATTTAAACTAGATCAAAAAGCTCAAAAAATTATCTTCATTGGTTTTGGTGATAATGTAAAAGGTCATAAGCTTTCAAATCCTCTAATCAAAAAAATGGCTCTATCTAGAGATGTTATTTTTATGAATTTTAGAGCTTACTCGGGTGAAGAACAATAGTGAAGAAGGCAAAGATAGTCCACTTTAAAACAAACATTGAGAAGTAAGAAGATGCACATGTAGAAGAATAGATGGATGGATCTGAGTATGGAGAAGAAGAAGAAGAGGGTTCAAAGAGTTCAGATGATGTGTAGGATGAGCATAAAGTGGAACATGAGCATAAAGTGGAAGATGAACAAGTTGATCCCATTAATCTTACCTTTAGGAGGTCCACAAGACAACAAAATATAGTTGACAAGTATAGTCTACTAGATTTCCATTATATATTTACCTGTTAAAGTATTGACAATAAGCTTAGATACTCCAATGAGGCTCTCCCTTTAGAGGAAAGTGACTCTTGGATGTAAGCCATTTAGAGGAGATGATTGCCTTAGAAAATTGTGACATCTATGCTCTAGTAAGTTTTCCCAAAGGAAGGAAGACCATTGTATGCAAATGGTTATTTAAAATAAATTTTAGACAAGATAGAGAGTTAGAGTGGTATAAGGCTAGACTGGTGGCCAAGGGCTGCTCCCAAATAGAGGGAGTTGATTTTGGTGATTTAATTTTTTCTCATGTTGTAAAATTGACTTCTATTGGATACCTATTATCTATCCCTATTGCTTGTGATTTTGAATAGAGACAATATATGTTAGAATTTATTTATTTCATGGGTATCCCAAGGTGGAGATTTATATTTGATAGCTTTATGGTTTTGTTGTGAAAACGAAATAAACATTGGTTTCTAGGTTAAAGAGATCTATGTATGGTTTGAAACAGTCACCTTGGATGTGGTAATAGAAGTTTGATAAAGTTGGGTTATCAGACGAGTGAGGAAGATCATTGTATTTATATTAAGGTTATTGATGATATAATACCAATCATCATCTTGCGTGTTGACGACATGTTGTTTATGGTTAACAACAAGGTTTAAATGATTAAAGAACTCAAGGCTCAGCTTTCTGAAACATTTGATAAGAATGACTTGGGGGCTATAAAATATATTCTTGGGATGGATATTAATAAAGGCCAAGCTCACAAAAATCTTAGGTTAAGCTAAAGTAAGTATATGTTAATACTATTTTATAAAGGTTTAATATGTGTGATTGTAAGCCAATTAACTAGTGTTTCCTTTCTAGTTGGTACTAAGTTGAGTTTAGACATGTGTCTAAGTTCTGATAATGATTATGAGGATATGTCTAAGGTTCTTTTTTCTAGTGTAAATGGTAATCTGATGTGTGCAATGGTTTCCATTAGACTAGATATAGCCTAAGCGATGGGAGTTCTGAGTAGGTTTATGTCTAACCCTTGCAAAGAGCATTGGAATTTTGTTAAGAAGGTATTTAGATATTTGTGAGGTAATTATAATTACTATTTGGTTTATCATGGTGTTGACGATGTGCCTAACTCATTAGATGTACAAGGATTTGTTGATGTAGATTGGGATGGAGACTTAGACAGTCAAAGGTCCACTAGTGGTTATGCATTTATTTTGTTTAGAGGAGAAATGAGTTGGATGAGTAAGAGGTAGTTCATGGCTGATTTTTCCACCACCAAAGAAAAGTATATGAACTCTACTCATGCCTATAAGGAGATAGTATGGCTACAAAGACTTGGTATTCGCAATTTTTTTCATTGCACGACTATGAGGATTGGACGTAATAGTTAGAGTTCTATATGTTTGGCAAGGAATCCTATGTATTATGCTTGCACTAAGAATGTTGATATTTACTATCACTTTTTGTGAGAAATTATTGATAATAGTAAGTTCTTGATAGAGAAATTAACACTTTGGATATTGTCACAAATTCTCTTACAAAGCTAGTGACCATGGAATAATTATCTTAGTGTCGGATGGCCATGGACCTTGATCACTATACTTAATTTTTTTATGTATCTCTTAGATGTAATTGAAATGTATAATTTAAAGTGGGAGAATCTTAGGATAATGTGACATTAACCTTGCAATCCTAAGCTATTCATATGTTTCCATGTTCATTGAAAAGTGTTCCTTAGGACATGCGAGAAAAATATTAAATATTTATACTTTATGGCTATTTGTAATTGCATTTTCAAGAGGTGAACATGAAGAATTGATAAAATAATCTCATTCCCCCATTCATAATGTTACATGAAGAGTTATGCATAAGGAGATCGATTTTGGGAAGAGTAAAGGTGTCCATTCAGGGATCTAGATAGTCACTACAAGCTATGGAGCACTCAGAACGTGTAAAGACTAAGTGTCTTTGGGTTTGGTGCAGATCAAGAGTCATTTTAAGAGTTATTTATTATTATATAATGTATATTTTTTATTCATTATCCAAGGCATGGGTGTTTGCAATTGGCTTTGGTCCCTTGTTTTGAAAAAAACTATATGTTGTTTTCCTCTCCCATTTGGCTATAAATTGGAGCCAATGCATATTTGTTTATTCATCAATTGTTCATTGTCTCCAAGTAGTTCAAGGGATATTTGGAGGAGTGTATTATTGTGATGTTATCACTTTTGAAGAATAATAATATAGTTTGCCTCATTCTTTGGTGGAGTTTTGTACTAAAAGGTTTTCTTCACATAAACATGGTGTCCTCTTGGTATGATTTATTTTATATTAATGTCAATGGTGTGATGAAATTTTAATTTAAGATTTAGCTTAATATATGGTGACTTTTCAAATTTGTAATTTCACAAAAGAAAGTTAATATTGCAAGCTTTCTTCACCTTGTTTCTCAACAAAAATCAAGCAAAGAACTTTTTTTTGGTATACATTTTATTTAATAAACCTAAATAACATAAACAAAAGTCACCTTTCAATTAATTATTAGCTTTTAATGATGTTAGTCTTTATTTTATTTAGGTTGATTAAATCACATATACATGCCACTTTTCTAATTATTATTTATTAATTAAATAAATGAACAAATCATTTTTTTGTTATTTAGGTTGATTGAAAAATTTATTTGATGTAAAAATATCTAAATATTTAATAAAAATAAAAAATAAAACTAAAAACAACATTTAATATAAAAATATAAAAAATATTTAACAAAAATGTTTTCGTTAATTTAATTCAAGAATATTGGAGTATATCATTAAAATAATTTATTGTTATAAATTTTGATAAAAATGTTTTTTAAGTTTTAGTTTTTTATTTTGAATTACTATAAATTGAGAAATTTGATGATATAAATGTTTAAGTCTTAAAAATAAAATTTAAAATTTATGTATAATATGTTCAGTAAATATTTAATTTTTTAAAACTTTAAAAATGAAAGAATGTTGAGTTTTAAGATAAAATAAATTATAAAATAATGTGGCAAAGTTGTAAAAACAAGGTTAAAGTGTGAAAGGGTAAAGAAAAATAAGGTACACACTTAGAAAATAGTGAAGTAAAAAAGAAAAGTGTTGTGTATACATTAACTAGCACCAAAAATCAACAGTGCCCACAAACGACACAAACTGATAGTCTACATTATGGTGGTTTTCATACCTTTCCAATCCTAGTTAAGCTCTTTGACTGTCTCAAAGAAAGATGACCTTTTCATCATATCTTTGTTTGATGTAGTAGGGGAATCCATTTTTTACTTGACCATGGTCACAACACCTTTCACAATCTCCATAAACTGCTTCCTTTTCGCACATGTCTTCTCGTGAGCTCTTCTGAGATTTCCTACATTAAAGTCGAATTCTTGTGCACTATCTCATTGTTGCATGCCACCATCTCCTCTATTTTCCTTTTAAAAGTATCTTGGTAGCCCTATAATTCTACAATAACCCTGGCCATTTCCTACCTATTGTCTTCTCAAGCCACCTTATCATTTAGGGCTTTGATTTTCTCTTACAAAGTATACCATTTTAGAAGCCTCTCCTCTAGATCATTTACTAACAACAATAATTTGACATCTTTGTCCTCAACCACCCAATTAGAAGCCATAGCCTCTGCCTCGACCAACACTTCTAGTTTGTTAATTTTTCTTTTTGCGATATTGAGATAGCTAGGAGTTAATGGATGATGGAATTTTACCTATTATAGGTAACACACAATTCATTAATTTTTAGGAACCTCCAAAAAATACATTCAATTGTTAAAATACAAAAAATTATGAAAATTAAATTTACATTTTATTCAAATATTTGATATTTTTTCCTATTAATTTTCTTTTAAAAAATTTAAGACTTGATAAGATTAAAAAATTTATTCTAAAAACTTTGAACATTATTTATATATCAATAATCAAATTAAAAAATTATAGATAAAAATTTATTGCTATCAAAATTTAAACATTAATTTATATTGAGTATACATTGATCACATTAATTATAAATATAAATTATAGTTGAAGGAAATAGCACACTTAGATATTTAAATATTGTCCAATTTATACAAAACTCATGGAATATAAAATTCATGACATCAAATGATCCAAACAAATGTCAAAATAATAACTAGAAGCCTATTGCTGAAAGGAGCCTGCATCCCTCATATGAAGGCATCTAAGGTAGGTCCCACTAACTAGTAGGGATTTAAGAGTGAAGAGGCTAATGTGTTTAAGGGGTAGAAATGATAAGATGCACAAGGTGTTAGATGTGAGAAAAACCCAATGATAGAAAGGGTGCCAAGAAGTGAACTTGCATTTCCCTATAGGTGGGAAGTGGTGATATGGGGGATATATCCTCAAAAAAAAAGAGAAAAAGAGAAAAGAGAGAGTGAAGAGAGAAAAATGATCTTTGTATTGGGAAAAATGATTCTTGTAGGAAAATTTTAGGGTTTTTGGATGCAAATTATTTTTTAAATACATGTCAAAAAATGTTTGTTTTTTTATTTTTTTAGATTTAAAAAATTAAATTTGAGTTTGGCCAAGTTCAGCCATCGGAACTCGCTAGGTCCAAGCCAAGTTCGTAAGTATTGGGTCTAGGTAAGTATTACTTTAAAATTAGTATAATTGATAAATATGAATGATCTCAATAGTGGACTATCATTAGGGTAGCTCCTTCTTTAGGGAAATTTAATTGACAACATAAAGTATATATTCACTCCATAATGCTTGGAGTGTAGTTAGAAGGTTTCATGCAACAATTATTTGGAATATTTTATTGAGCTTATGCTAGAGAAACTACTTTAAAATTATAGCCTCACCCTTCCCCTATGTCGAAGGTATTTTAACTAGTGAGACTTGGTTTTATAGTGTAATGGAAACAAGCATTGGAATTGATATATCTTAAACCAATATTCTTGATGAACTTATAGTTGTTTTTGGTAATATGTCTATGTAATTGAGGTCTTATAGAATAGGGTTCTGATGCATGTTTGAATGTATTTTAAGAAAAGTAGAGCTGTTACTTGTAGAGTATATTGTTCTCTCTCTCTCTCTCAATTACTCCTTTCACTTATTTAAGGAAAATTAAAAGTGAATGATGAAATTTTGTGATTCCTCTTATATAGTTAAATTAATATAAATTTTAATATTACTAACTTTTATTTTTCATAATGAGAGACATAGGAATACTCAATCCATCATCATCATCATCAAATATGTGTTAGTTTTTTGACCAATTTGTAGGAATAGGTATTCAATCTTAATATATTATCATTCATCTTATTTTATTATATTTATTATTGAATTGATCTTTCTATATTCTTGTGTATCTTATTTTATTATTTATTTATATGCTTAATTTGATAAGTGGAGAAGCAATTTCATGTTTATTTATCTAATCTTTATAATTATATAAAAATATCAATTTTACTGGTCAATTATTATTCATTTCTATCATGCTTGGTACTAACTAAATAGACATATGATTTACTAAAATGTCCTTGTACTTACAGATATTTAGTAATGTATATAAATATGATTATTTTTTAATTGACCTTATCCCTAAAATATAATGAACTACAAGTATAGAGGAGGAAGAGAACATAAGGTGGAAGAAAGGAATTTTGGGTCAACATGGAGGATGCCAAAAATGACTCAACACTTCGCATCATCCTCAATAGACAAAACATGAGCACCATTGCAATAAAAGAATATTTACGACAACATGCACACACATATGATAAAGAGAAGAATGAAGATACAAATACATAAATGTTACAATAGGGTCAATACCTTTGTATCCTTGTGTCATTGGAGCCTTAAGGGTTATCCAAAGGGAGTTGAAAAAAAAATATATATCCAAGAAGCACATCACAGGGAATTACATTACATGCCAGGAAACACGAAAAGATAAAGGGGTAATACACTTATGAGTCAATCTACAAAAAAAAAGTTACCTTCCAATATTGATCAGCATATAGAGATGATAAACTTGAGTTGTGGATAGTACAATACAAGGAGCTATGCCTATTTCCAAACAAAGACCATTCCCCAAGGAAGGATCACTATGTGCTTCACTAGAAGCTAGACTCAATGACTTAGAAAACATTAAAGATAACTCAAAATCATTCCCTACAATTTCAACCATGTCATCTGAATCATCATAAAAAATATTACCATTGGCAATGAAATAGAGGAAGATGAAGAAACATCCCTTGGAATCAGAAACTTGAGCTTTCAAATAGGTTGGGTAAGGTAAGAGATCCTACCCTTGAGGATAAAGATGAAATCCATTAAGATAAGGTGGTTGAAGTTAGTGACGATGATCAAGAAGAGGAGTACGTTTAGGAGGAAGATGGGGATAGTAGGGAAAAGGAAGACAATATAAAAGGGGATGAAGATAATGAAGAGGAGGAGCCATATGAAGAAGGCAATGAAGAAGAATTTGACAATAGAGGGAAGGTTGACAATCAAGACATTTAATGCCATTGGTAAAGAGAGAAGGATGATACTAGGCCAAGTGTAAGTATGGTGATTCTCTCTAAAGAACCAAGATACTTAGCTACAAAATCATGTCAATGAGCTCAAAGAGAGATTAGAGAAAAATAATGAATAAAATTTTAGCTAACTCAAGCAAGGCCTAAACACTATCATCAACATCACAAATGGAATTGTGAGAAAAGCTATTTTGAGAATTGGTCCAAGAAGTCCAATCTTGTGACCCTATTTTTCTTGTTTTTATATAAAAGAATAATATGATGTTTAACGTTTAAAATTCAGATCATGTGTACCTTTCTTTTTCACCGCTATTTTTATTATCAATATGATTATTTAAAATAGCAATTTTAAAGATTTTCTTAATACAATTGAAGGAAGACTTTTCTTATGAAATGCATCTTGCCAATGCTTCCACATGTTTCATGAAATCAAGAGTATTTTATGCATGATTTCTACATGATGGGAAAGCTAAAATTAGTGGCTTAGTGGAGTGTCAATAGTAAGAAAAAAAGATTAGTTTCTATCAAAATTGACCTTCTATTTATGCTTGAAAAGTCTAAATGCATGGGAGAGGATGGAGGGATTTTGCATGCTTTCTACATAAAAGGAAAGCTAAAACTAGTGGCATAGTGGAGGGATCTTGCATGCTTTCTACATGACAAGAAAGCTAAAGCAAGCGGCATAGTAGAGTATAAATAATAAGAAAAAGAGATTGCATGTTAATTTAGAATAGTTTTTTATCAAAATCGACCTTCTATTATGCTTGAAAAGTCTAAATGCATGGGAGAAGATGGAGGGATTTTGCATGCTTTCTACATGATGGAAAAGCTAAAATTAGTGGTGTATTAGAGTGTCAATACTAAGAAAAAGAGGTCCAAGGGGTTGAGCTTAACTGGTTAAAACACTGGGTTCTCATGGTGGAGACCCAAGTTCAACTCCCAATAGGGACATCTAAAGAGGAATTCTAAGTTGTGACTCTTGGCCTTCCATAGGATGGGGAAGGTCTTGGGGTCAATCTAATCAAACACAATAATAATAATAATAATAATTCAAAGATATGTAATGGGGATGGGGCCCCCTACTGTGGCCCCACTAGTTCATAGCTCCAGTCAAAAGCTATTAAGGCTTCGGCCAATTACCTATCAAAAAAAAAAAAAAAAATACTAAGAAAAAGAGATTGCATGTTAATTTAGAATAATTTCTATCAAAATCGACCTTCTATTATGCTTGAAATTTCTAAATGCATGGGATGGGAGAGGATGCATGGGAAAGCTAAAACTAGTGGCATATTGGAGTGTCAATAGTAAGAAAAAAAGAAAGAGATTGCATGTTAATTTAGACTAGTATTATGCTTGAAAAGTCTAAATGCATGGGAGAGGATGGCGGGATTTTGCAAAAGAATGATGGGAAGCAAATAATATCGTGAGTTTCCAGTATGTCCGACGAGAAACAAAAAAGAAGATCGATTGGTGTGAAGTAAGCGCGCAAGAAGCTTGATCAATTGCAGCTCTGTCGGGAATACCTTGCAGTATAGTTAAAGCTTGCGACTTCTGGAATTTAAGAGGACCCTTGGCCGATTAGGGTCTATGTTGATCGCTTGGTACGTCATTATATTTATTTTTGTTTTGTTTAAAGTGTTCTGTTAATGGACATAGTGTGTAGCCTAAATATTAAATTTGGCATTGTCATCTTGTCCACGATTTTGCAAGCATGATATAATCCGCTTTACTATTAGTTTGAAAACTCACCATATATGGACTGCATGATTGAGAGAAAAGACGAAAGCTCCTTTCTAGTACCGACCACAACCATCAATCAGATCTATTTTGTATTTTCATTGGTCTAATTCTACTTTCACATTGATTGTGAAGCTGTACTCGTGATCTCACCCTTGATATGAATTGTTTATGTCATCTACTGTATTTGGATATGCTCCTCTTTCTCTTGATATTTCATAGTCTAAACTCTCAACTTTTCATTTGATAGCTGTATATGTTTGTATAAATGGATGTGTATGATTCATTGTGCTGTGTGAGTTAGACTCGATAAAAAGTGATGTTGTGTAAGTGGAAGTTGAAACAATTCGTTGTATACATTGGTGGGATGGCTGGAAAAGATAAGCTAAAGAGAAAGAGGATGCTGGGTTTCTTTCTTCACTCTTGATGCAGTTGTGACACGTATTGGCCAAACATTTGATGAAGGACCTCGCAGTGGTAATACACACTATGAGATAAGAGGGCTCCAGACTGGTAGGAATGAGTTGGGGCAGGATATTGGAAGAGGTTTCCAAGAAATATACTTGGTTGTATTGAGGAAGTATCGGCAGCTGAGGGCACAAGTTGAATCCATTGTGGAGTTTGCCTCCCAAAACGAAGAAGATGCAGATTGTAGTCGGGCAGCAAGGGACAGAGTATTGGTTTTGGCCAAGAGGAGAGACCTGTGTATCGGCCAAAAAGAGGGTCAAGAAACCCAAGCTGTTGTAGTATAGGATAATGTGGCCTGGCCTAGAGATGAGGAGGCACTGAACTGGTTAGTTTCGTTTGTAGAAAGAAACGAGGAGAGCTTGGGTGGTATTAGCAATTCTCTCGCTTTGGGATTTCTTGACAGAAGCAAAACAATTAGCGGAGAATTAAGGAATAATAAGGGTGTAATGGCTAGTACTACTCATGGAGAAAACTGAATAGTATACCCTATAGCATACGGATTGGACTTAGGTCTAAGAAGTAAGATAAAGAGGCGGATCTGTTGAGGAAGTTATTGAAAGGCGACAGAAACAGATGATCAAGAATAGAGAATCAGCTGCAAGGTCGAGAGCTCAAAAATAGGCATATCTTGTGGAGGTAGAAGTTGAAGTAACACGAGTAGAATTGTCAACATACGGAGGAAAGGCAGTAAATGTGACAGACGTGGTGGATTCCAAGACCGAAGAAATCATTTGTCGGGTCATGAAATTAATTCAGTCGAAACAATCTTGGAAGAATTGCAAAGGTGGCAAAGGTAGATAATAATGTAAAGGACCTCGTGCTGCTCATCTTTGAAACGGTGTTGCTTACGTTTGAGTTCAGCCTGGACAATTGTTGAGAATGTGAAGTGGTCATGTGACTTTTCACTTCTCTCACTTCTTCATTTGATAGCTGTATATGTTTGTTAGAGCTAAGAGCAAGTTTATGACAGTGGAACTGACTTTTTTTGTTTTCATGAAAACTATGAGACCCTTGATAAAATCGCTATGTTGTTAGCCTAAAGCTGTCGCCTCATTAAGCTGTTATGTACTTGATCATTTATGAAAGTTTTCCATCTAACTTTGGTTTCTGTTAAATCTGCACTTGTTCATTTAATTTTTGCACTTTCCTAATCTAGTAGACTGTGCATAGACTTAACCATATTAATTTCAATTGCTATCAGGCATTTCATACTAGTCCAATTTGCTGTCTATGACGTCAAATATGTCTCTTTTTCTTTACTATGAGCTAATACGTGAATAAATCTCATGCTTATAAACCTTTTCGATAATCCTAGAGTCGAATTTTATGCCTTGATTGTGATCTTTTTCTTATTGAGCACCTGCGGATCTTCTAATCCATTGAAATTAATACAAGATAAGGGAGTCCTCACAGTATAGGTGAACAAGTGTAAAAATAAAATACAATTTATTGATATCAGGCTTTTAGTTATATCTATATTTGGCTTAATTATTGATAACATGTTCGGCTTGCATTTCATTCTAATGAAAATGAAGAGGTTGAAGTGATTATTAGACATCATTAGTAGATTTATTAAATATTTATATAATTTATCAAATTTATTATGGAATTTCTAGTTAATTTTGAGGTTATTATTTAAAAATTAAGAGTTTGAGTGAAATGTTTTAAATAGAATACATTACTAAAATTGTTTAAAATTCAATTAGAAGGATTAATTGAACTTACCTTTACTATGTTAAGAGAGTATTTACTTCATAAGGATTAGTTGGATTTGAATGTAGGAGAGAATTATCATGAGAAAATGTATTATGAACAAAAAAAGGTCAAGTATGAAAATCAAGACCATTTTTTTAAAATGTGAATATCAACACTAACAATGGTTACAATTTCGAGGAATTTTGGTTGGACAAGTGTGTTAGGCACCTTGGTCCTACAAAAATAGGGCCTCCAAAAAGGGAAACACGAGTGTTTAGATTTGTGATGTTATTATATATGCTCTGTGATTTAAGTATTTGATTATATAGTTAAATTTTAGGATTAGTAATTGATGCTTTAGAGTATAATAGGTCCCAAATAGGCTTAAAATGATCTAGAAAAGACCACACTAAAGTAGGTGCCAAATAAAGTGTAAAATTGTAAAGGGATATAATTTAGACACTACACCTAATTATACCAACTAAAGCATGCAATCAGATTAAATTGGAATCAATAAGATCATCGCTCAGCCATGAAGAAAATAGCTAAGTTTTTGCCTTAACTTATATATATACCCAATAATTGGGACAAGTAACTTGATTTTTTCATACATAGTCAACCCACTAGCTGAAAATTCATGATATGCCCAAGCCCACAAACATATTTTGTTTTATCACATTAAAATCTTTTACTCCAAATTTTTCATGAGATGTCTCTCATTATTGATGTTGGTGTATACTACATAACCGCTTTGATATGCATGGTTAATGCAGTTATTACAACGGTTGCAGTTATCAGCTCCGGTTAACCTTTGTATGGATTCTCTTGACTTCATTGCATGTTACATCAAGTATTTCACTATTTTTCTTTCATATGGTATCATATGGTATCAAAGAAACTATAGACACCTAAATCTGCACACTTAATTAAATGAATTTTATTTGTTTAATTATCCTTTATCCACCTATTAATTAAAATAAGGTTTACTTAATATATCCATTTTCTTCTAGACCAGCCAATAAATAAATTCAAACATTTGATTAATTCCCCTTTCTTCTATTAATTGAATAAATTCTATTTATTTGATTAAATTCCCTTTCCCTATTTAATTAAATCTACATTTAATTAAATTCATCTTCTTATTATTTATAAATTCCCCTCCCACTTGTGTTTTTCTACAAATGCAAGTTGCATCCATTTTAGTTGAAATAAAACATTTTATCCTATTTCCTCCTACTTGTATTCTCCTACATTTCCCACTTGCATCCTAAGTATTCTTCTAGAACATCTCAAAACACACTTAACTAGCCTAATTTCTTCTAATCATGTCACATCCCTAAATTTGGGGAAGTCACTTCTCCAAATTTGGAAGTCTTCTAAATGCATTTAAGACTTTATCCTTTTCAACAAGTTAACTTGTTGAGTTCCCCAAATTTGTAAGGCTCTTACAAATTAAACTCCAAATTCTTCCAAACCATTAAAGGCTATTGCAAAAGCCTTGAAGGTTTCTCCCTTCACACAAGCTACAACCTCCATAGTCTTCAAAGAGCTTTTAAGGCTCTTACAGGACATCATCCCTTCAACACATCAACCCATCATGGCTTGTCCCTTTGACCATCTTTCAACTTTGCACAAGAGTTGAACCAATGGATAATAGCATGCATCCTTGGATAATATCTTTACCCAATAATCTCACCCACATAGGATTAACCATCAAAACTTTTCAAGTATTCAATGCTTATTCCCTCTTCTCTCAGGGAAGCTCATGATGACACTTGTCAACATGGGATTCAGTTGAAAATCTCACATGGATTGATAAATTTCAATCCTAGCCATTGCTAAGATTATTCAATCTTAGTCATCCATTAGACCAATTCTTCTATAAATAGAGCTCATTTTCTCATATCAAGGATCTATCTTAGTTATTTTACATCTAAGCTATAGCTAAATTATCTTGTGCAAGTTATTAAGAAGATCCTTTTCTCATCTCTAAGAATTTTAGATCATTATAGTTGCATCATAGCATAGATTTCCTCATGTTTCAGTATATCATGTTAGTTTCTTTTCCATTCTAGATTAGTCTCATCTTCATATCATTCTCATGCTAGCTTAATATCACACTAATTTCATCAATTTGGTAACATATCCTAGTTTCATATCAATAGCATCTCACTAAGATCTTACTTGCATACATTTAGATCTTAGAATCATGTATCTCTCATTCTTTAGGTTGTCATCGTAGAGATCAAGTGCTCTGCAAAGCTAAGAGCCAACTTGAATCTAAAGGATCCTTGGAGATAGAGGAAAATGGGATGTGCTTAGAGTTTTATGTCACTAACTTATTTTATGATTTTAATCCTCTAACATAGTGTTTCATTAGTGTGCTTGAGTTTTTTGTTTCTCATTTGCAGGATTTCATACTTTTCGAGCATACAGAAACATCTATAAATCATCATCATTCTCCTCTAGGCGTGAGGATGCTTTAATAATGGAATGAAATGGCAAAGCATAAGAAATGGTAGACAATAGTTATGTCTCAGAGATGAAGTCATTTGAGCATATTTATTTGTAAGTAAATGATGCCTTATACCTACTTATAGAATCATACACTATTGTCAATAAAGATTGAGTGAAATGTTTCATCAGTAGAAGCCATTGGGAAAAAAATGTTGTATGTAGGCACTAAAGTTTAAGAGTGTGCTTGAGAATACATTCGCTAGTCTAAACCAGGGGCATAACAAAATCTGACCATGAGAAATGATGGAACAATTTGCTAAAGGACTTTTAGGGAATTTTGATAGACTCTTGATCTCACAGAACATGACTAGATTGCTCATTTTGTGACTTGGAAAAAGGAGTGCATTGGTTTAGAAGTTCATTTTTATTTGACTATCAAGAACGCATTTCAAATAGTGCAAATTGGTTGATGCCAAACTGATGGCACATAAGAGATTGCTTGGTCATGGGTGTAAAATAACATTCTTTTACTTGGTTTCTTTGTTTTTATGCTTGCCAAATTCATGCTCTTGTGACAAAAGTACCATTTTCATTATAGATCTCACATAATAATTTTTCATAGCAGAGTAATGGTAAGTTTCATATCTTTAAGCATATTGTTCAAAAGATTATTTGGGCATTCTTTGAAGGGTTACAAAATTCAAAACTAGTTTTTTTTTTTCTTTTGTCATCATGTGCCATAAGAAAAATCCATAGTTTTTTTTTTCCTTTTGTCATCATGTTCCATAAGAAAATCCATAATTCCATGAATCGGTTTTTGTGAGATGAGTATACTAGCGATGAAGATTGAAGATCTATGTGCAGTTTCACTTTGAGGGTGTGCATGATTATCTTTTTGTTCAAGGGTCTATTCAATTGCATATGTAGAAGTAACTCTAAAATAAAGAAGGTTTGAAAATGAGGAAGCTTTTATTGCAAAGATTTTAGTAAGTGGTTATCTTAAAATTGGTATTATCTTAGGATCATTGTGATGACTTTAGCTTTCATTTTATGCAATGCTCATCAAATGAAGTGCATAAGATGTGTGTTGGCAAGTTCTTGTGCATTTTATTTCTCTTAGGGAAAGAGGGTACATCACACTTCTCTTGATTGCGTTCCTTTGGATAATTAAATCAAAGATTATTCAAACTCATGGATACTTGGAATATGGCATGGAAGTTGAGCTCATTAATTTAAAAAGGGAGGATAATGATAATTTTGTTTTTGGTGGACTACATTTTGTATCTTTTAACACTAAAGATAGGTTAAAAGCCATTTTCACAACCTCTATAGTAGATTTGGTTCACAAAATGGATGAAATAAAAAAATGCTTCCTTGGAAATCACTATTGTAAATCCAAAAGGGCATATCTGGACAACATGGCTTTTGCACGAGATAACATGATCTTGCATGTTGTCACAATGAGGTAGAATCTAAAATGACACTTAGGTTTTTTGGATTAGGAGCATCGTCCTACAAGTCTCACTTTGAAGATGAGGCCTTCAAAGACTTATCTAAAATGTCAAATGGATAAACCATAATAGGGTCATCTTGGAGGCTAGTGGCATTGGACGATGGATGTTTTCCATCATCTCAAGTTACCTTCTTGCTTTGAGATGATGTTTTTTGCATGAGAAGCATTTTTGGCTTTAGTCTTTCTTGTTTCATTTTGTCTTCTTTCTTGTTGCTGACAAATTTGAAGAATACATGTGTTGTGAAGGTTATATTCTGGAGACTCTTTTGAGATTTGGTGTTGAGTTCAATATGCATTATTGTCGACTGAACTTCAGATTCTAGCATCAATAATTATACCCTTTCACGTTCATTAAACAATGATAGAGATTTGTCATATCTCTTAGGGATCATTGTTGAATAATTCAAGGCTTTGTGATTTAAGATCTCGAGAGTGAGAGATTAAGAACACAACTCAAAGCTACACCATTCTAAGGGTCAAGAGACAACTTGATGGAGCCCCACTTGTTTTAAGATTTGCTTCTTCAAGAGAAGACCCTCTAAAAGATATGTATTCATATAATGTAATCAGCAAGTTTGTTATGTAAGCCTTGAGGGGAGGTCCCTACAACAAGTTTTAGGATCAATGTAATAAGGGGGGAATGTTGGCAATATATTACATAACCATTTTGATATGCACGATTAATGCAATTATTACAACTATTGTGGTTGTTAGATCTGGTTAACCTTTGTATAAATTGTCACGACTTCATCGAATGTTACAATAAGTATTTCACCATTTCTCTTTTAATTAAAATTTAAAAACAACATTTTTCTTTATACACACATTTTATAGAGCTTATATTAGAGAAACTATTTAAAATATAGCCTCACATTTTCCCTATGTTGAAAGTATTACAACTAGTGAGACTTTGTATTATAATGTAAAGGGAACAAGTGTTAGAATTGATAGATCATAAAGCAATATGTTTGATGCACCTACAACTGTTATTGTTACTATGACTATAAATTAGGGCCTTGTAGACTATGGTTCTAGTGCATGCCAGAATGTATTTAGGACATGTAGAGGTGTTATTTGTAGAGGAGGTTGTGTATCCTCTCTCCCCCTCATTATTACCCACTCCTTAAATGTATCGAAATAAAGTAAAAGTGAATGATGAAATTTTGAGATTCCTTTTATCTCATAAAAAATAATATAGGTTTTGATCTTAAGAACCCTATTTTTCTTCTAATGTGAGATGGAGGAACACCCAATTGATCATCATAATCTAATACGTGTTATTTTATTGAGCTATGTGCAAAAACAAATATTAATGGATTATATACAACAAGAACGTAACCTTTTGTTACAAAATATTGTCATTTAACATTGAGATATTTTTCCATGATGATATATGATAAAAGTATTTTTTTATATAGATTTAACATTTACAAAATACATTCTCATGAAGCTCTTGAAAAATTAGAACTATGATGAGAGGTAAGCTGGTGTAGTACCTCTAGCCTACACCTCCATTTGTTAGTACACTAAATTTTAAGGGTCTTATCCCACTCTTTCGACATTTATATAATTTCAGGTGGCATGATTTGCATCTATGAAAGAGGCTATAAAGAATACAAAACATGTTGTAAATCTTTATCTAGGATTTCTAAGATTCTTACTAGAGATAGGGTCATACTATGCTAAAACATGGAAATTGACTATGAAACTAAATTAAATTTTTACATGGATTCATCTCATAAAAACATTACATTTTCCACTATCTCATTTTCCAATTACATCCAATATTCATGTTTCACATGATGCATTACAAACCTAGCAATTGACATAAGTAGAAACCATATGAATATAATTTTTTAAATCCTTATACAAAATTTTAAACTTAATGCAACATTTATTTATGACTCAAAATCCCATAAATAACCAACCCTCATGATCTTATATATATATATATATATATATATATATATATATATATATATATATATATATATATATATATATATATATATATATATATATATATATATATATATATATATATATATATATATATATATATATATATATATTAATTGATACATTTTCTCTTGGAATATAGTTTATATAGCTTTACTTAGATCCTTGTTGAAATAAATAATAATAATAATAAAAAATTTTAATATATTTTATGTTGCACACTAGTACCCTACAATTAGAAATAACAACTTATAGGGGAAAGGACCCAATAGTTGTGCACCCTAACTTCGCGCTTCTCAAAATCCTACTTGGAAATTTCAAATCACTCCGATTTTTTTACAGCAGCTTACTTGTCAAGTCCCCTACTTATAACTAAGGTTTCAAGGCCACATCATCAAATATGATGCCACATCAGCATGCTTTTTGCCAAGGTGTCCAAAACAGCCCCCAAAAAAAGTGAGACCAAAAGGCGTGCAAAAGAGGCTCCAATAGTTGTGCAGCTGGCATGGCATCACCTGATTGGTTACTTTTTACAATATTAGTACATTTCTTAACAACTATTGGTACATTTCCTAACAACTGTTGGTACATTTCCTAACCAAAAATTGATATTTTTTGTTTCAAACAATAGGTTTTATTTGTTCAATTTTTGGAACAAAAGGTATCAACAACCCTCACAACAATTGATACATGCTCAACTACTGGATCCTTTCCCCTATATAAATCATTAATGAAACAATTCGAAATGAATGTACCAATGAAAAGCTCTAACCCATATAAAATAGATATCCATTTCAACTTTAAAAGCAAACCCTACTCTTAAAAAAAAAAAATACTTAATAGGAACGGGTATCCTTACTTTGTCTCCTCTCGATTATCTTCCATTCATATTTGACATCTGAATCAACGAACTCGAAGGGTCCTCAGATGCAGTATGAGTATGAGAGAGAGAAGTGTGATGATCCCATGAAGTATTCTCATCGAGGAGTCGCCCGCTATAATGCTCAAGTGTTGTCCGTGTGGAACGTGCCTTCTCCATAGGGAGAGTCGCATCCCTATTTAAAAGTCCTGCCTGTTTTGAAGTTGCTCTTATCCAAACAAGCTCCTCCACTACCTCTCTCATCGACGGCCTTGCCATTCCTTCCTCGTGCAAACATGCCTTGGCGAGTTTTGCCATATTCTCCATCTGCCCTTGATTTTCCTCATCCACGACTTTGGGATCTAAGATTTGAATTAAGCAGCCGCCGTTAATTGCAGATAGCACATGGTCGTATAAAGTGTACATCTGATCTTGTCGAGACAACAAGGGTTTTAAACCAGTGAGAAGCTCGAGCAAAACAACACCAAAGCTATAAACATCACTCTTCTCTGTAAATTGGTTGTTTCTTATGAATTCGGGATCCACATAACCTGGAGTGCCAGAAGGGAAAAGGGTGCTGAGATGCATTTCGTCAGAAGGTCGCAGACGAGAAATACCAAAATCTGCCACTTTTGGAGTAAATCTGTCATCTAGGAGAATGTTCGATGATTTTATGTCACGATGGAAAATAGGCTGAGAAGCTTCGCGGTGTACATACGCTATACCCTCTGCAGTCTCTATTGCAATCTGTCGCCTTCTTTCCCAGGACAAGTGCTTCTCTGGAGACTGTAGATGTTGAAAGAGTGTTCCATTCGGCACAAATTCGTAGACAAGCAAAGGAAGTTGAGTACGGAGACAACAACCAATCAATTTCACTACATTTCTGTGATTGATGTGGGATAAAACCACAATTTCGTTATTGAACTCAGGGGAAAATGATTTGGGCTTTTTGATCGCCACTGGCATGCCATCTGGTAGAACTCCTTTGTACACGGTTGCAAAGCCACCTTTCCCTAACTCTATTGAGTAATTGTTTGAGGCTGTTTTTAACTCGATTTCAGAAAACATTCTAAGGCTTTTTCTACCTCCCATGGAAGCTATGCGTTCCTCCATCTCAACCCCCCCATTTTCTATGAAATTTTTGTCACCAGCATACTTCAACTGTCGCCTCCTCAGGCACCAAAATAATCCACATGCTGCAAATGAAACTCCAACGAATGAAGAAAGAAAGCCTGTCGAATCAGCGAACAGCAAATTCTTAATAATAATTTTTGGGTTTAAAATATTATGAAGAACACACATCTAAATAAAAAGATTTTTAAATAAATTATTATGAGTGAGAAATTCAATCTGTAAAATAAGATGATAATCAAGAAATATACTATCATTGTCATCAATAGAACTGCAAAAGTAATCCAGCTACCTATAATTGCAGATCTTAGAGAGTTATTTGAGCTCGGCGACTGGCATCTTGTCCCGTTTTGAAAGCCGTCTCCCCTGTAATGCTTTGCACATGAACAGTTGTAAGTGCCAGGAAGATTATGACATATACCCCCCTGCGATGGTTCAAAGCCCTGGTTTAAGCCTCCTTCACTGCATTCATCCACATCTGTGTCCATCCATTTTTATCTTCAAAGAGTGAGGGAAATCTAAAAGGGAGCACTGATAAAAGAGACCATATGATAGGAGAAAACGGTACTAAATTTGAAAAGTGTGGAGATCATACCTGTGCAACCGGTGCCTTTAGAGTACCCACTTCCTTCATAGCCCGTAAGACATTTGCATACATAGGCGCCCCGTGTTGTGTTCAAACATTCACCTGCATCGGCGCAAAAGTAATTCGCTTTTCCTTTGGCCGTGGAACAATTTCCATTGCCGATGCCCCACTGGAGGCGCATGCCGTAATGACCCCTCGCATACAAACCAAGTTCGCCTTGAGGCAAATTCCAAGTATCTGGGTCCAGAATAGTGGAGAATCCGCAGTTTCCCCCACCCGTGAAGTTTATCGCCCTCTCATTTCCTGGAATACCAGCTTCACAGCAACCATAGGTGTTGCAGTAGCTTGGATCATACTGTGTTATACATGCAGATCGACATGCCCCTCCCCCAGCTTTAAGACTGAAAGAACCTATTGCGCTGCAACCAATGACCACGAATTTATTGGAAGAATAAATGGTGAAGGGGCCATCCGCAGGTAGCGTGAAATTGAGAGAGGCATCGTTTGTATAATTACACGAGATGGCTTTTAGATCAGTGGAATTTATTACCAGAGAGCCGGCGTAACTCATCTCCGGGATCTCAAGATCCGTTTCTGTTGAATTTACAGAAGTTCCAAGAAATAGACTCCGATTCCCGTTCTCCTTCTGTATGCATTTGATCTGAAATCCGGGAAGCCCACAACTCGAATTGGATATCCAAAATGGAAAACTGACATTCTGGGATCCACACCATTCCGGATTGCATTGTGCAACGGCAGGGGTGGCCAAATAGCAACAAATAAGAATTAGGTCAACGACATCCCACGCCATCTGTTTACAGAACGACATTATTTTTCCGAAGTCATCAAAATGAATGGCAGAAGGCTAGTTGTTATGGTATTTAGGGACGGCAATGGCTACGCAGCGCACAAAACGGCCCGCCCATGCCATGCCTTCCCATCCCCATCCCCCATGCCATCACCGTCCACTCAAACGGTCCCATCAAAATGTTTTTAATTTTGTTTTTTTTGGAACCGAGATGTCTCTGTTCGGACTACTCAGAAGGAGGTTTTTTTTTTTATGTTTGTTTTATTTTTTTTTTCATTTTTATATAAAGTTTTTTATATGTTTATATTATTATTTTATTTGTTTTTTTATATAAATTTTTAAATGTGTATATAATATTTTTTATTGTTAAGTAACTTTTATCTTTGTTTTTCTCATTTATTATGTTTTCATTTTTTAAAAGTTATAATGAGTAAAATAATAAATATTATAAATAATGAATTATATATTTAATTTTTTTATAATAATTTATATGTTTAATTTGTTTTGTCCGCTGCGTAGCCATTGCCCTTTACAAAAATGTCATGTCATCTCCTTCATTATTCATCATCTCTTCACTGAACGAAACCCTAATCTGTCGTGCCCGTCTCCATTACCAGACTCTATGAGCAATAGCCAAAGAGTTTCGCTATGTTGTATGTTCTGGTGGCGTATCCCCATGAATTCTTGGATTTCCCATTAAAAACTCTTTTCTGTCTGCGACTCCTCCATTCATTGTTGAGAATAGCTCCTTGACAACCTGTGTTTGACCGGATGAAGAACCACATCATTAACTTTGTAGGGCGGCAATTGCAATTTGAATTTGGTTAAGTTGGTCTTATGGGCGGGAATTGGGTGCTTGACTGCTAACTGTTACAGTTTACAAGGCTGTTTGGGGGAAACGGAAACAACAGTGGGAAACGGAAACAGCAACGGAAACAGCAGTGAGTGAAGCGACGGATTCACTGGGCCCCACACCAGCCAACGCTTAGTGTGTTGTTTAAGCCATCCCATAAATTCGCGGTGACTGGTTGCAATTCCACAGGTTCTTTCACACTCATTGAAACGGACAGCAACGCAGGAGGTTCCTGTAAAACTGCATGTCTAAATCAATATGATCCCATATACTGCAACTACTATGGGTGTTGTGAAGCTGGTATTCCAGGAAATAAAAGGCTCATAAATTTCACTGGTGGGGGTATTTCCTATGACTACTTTCCGGGCGTTTGCGGATTCTCCACTATTCTTGACCCACCTACATAGAGCATAATGAAAGCCGAACGTAGCATCTTTGCTATGAGTCATTACGGCCTCCAACTCCAATGGGTCATCGACCTTGGGAACTGCTCGACGGCCAAAGGAACGGCCAATTACTCTTGCACCACTGAAGCCCAATGTATAAACTCTCAAACAGGAGACGGCCACGCATGCAAATGTCTTCCGGGCTATGAAGGGAGTGGTTACTCTAAGGGCACCGCTTGCATAAAGGTACGATCTCCACAATTTCGAAATTTAGAACCGTTTTTGGCATCGTATGTTCCCTTTTACTATCGTTGCCTTTTAGGTTTCCATCAGTCTTTGACGATGAAACTGGATGCATAGATGTGGATGAATGCAGTCAAGGAGACTTGAATCAGTGTGTTGAAGCATTGGAAGGGGGTTATGTGTCAAAATTCGCCTGGCTCCTATAATTGTTCATGTACAAAGGGTAATAGAGGAGACGGCTTTCAAAACGGTACAACATGCCAGTCGTCCAGCTCAAATTGAAATAACTCCATCATAAAATTTGTGACATAGGTAAGCGTTGGTCATGTCTCTTGTTTTGGACGTCATATTTGAAAAAGGTATTGTTAGAAAAAATTTATCTGTCTGCTGATTCGGTAGGGTCTGTTTCTTCATTGATTTGAGTTTCGTTGGTAGCGAGTGGAATATTTTTGGTGGTTGAAGAGGCAACAGTTGAAACATGCTGGGGACAAGAATTTCTTAGAGAACGGAGGTATTGAGATGGAGCAACGCTTTGCTTCCATGGGAGGAAGAAAAAGCCTCCTAATGTTTTCTGAAAAAGAGTTAGAAATAGCATCCAACAATTACAAAAGTGAGTTAGGAAGAGGCGGCTTCAACCGTGTACAAAGGAGTTCTCTCAGACGGCATGCCAGTGGCAATCAAAAAGCCCAAATCATTTTCCCCTGAGTTCATTAATGAAACTGTGATTCTATCCCACATCAATCACAAAAACGTAGTGAAATTGATCGGTTGTTGCCTCTGTACTCAACTTCCCCTTCTTGTCTACGAATTTGTGTCGAATGGAACACTCTTTCAGCATCTACAGTCTCCAGAAAAACACTTGTCCTGGGAAAGAAAGCGGCAAATCGCCATAGAGACGGCAGAAGGTATATCATACGTGCATCATGAGCTTCTCAATCCATTTTCCATCGCGACATAAAATCATCGAAAATTCTCCTCGATGACAGATTTACTCCAAAAGTGGCAGACTTTGGTATTTCTCGACACTTGTCCTGGGAAAGAAGGCGGCAAATCGCCATAGAGACGGCAGAAGGTATATCATACGTGCATCATGAGCTTCTCAATCCGTTTTCCATCGCGACATAAAATCATCGAACATTCTCCTCGATGACAGATTTACTCCAAAAGTGGCAGACTTTGGTATTTCTCGTCTGTGACCTTCCGATGAAATGCATCTCAGTACCATTTTTTCTTCAGGGACTCCAGGTTGTGTGGATCCCGAATTCGTGTGAGAAGCAACCAGTTTACTGAAAAGAGTGATGTTTATAGCTTTGGTGTAGTTCTGGTGGAGCTTTTCGCTGGTCTACAACCCGTCTTGTCTCGACAAGGCGAGATGTACACTTTAAGTAGCCATCTCATATCTACAATTGATGGTGGTGGCTTAACCGAATCTTAGATCACAAAGTAGTGAATGAGAAAAACCAAGGACAGATGGAGAAAATGGCAAAGCTTGCCAAAGGATGTTTACATGAGGAAGGAAGGGCAAGGTCGTCGATGAGAGAGGTAGTGGAGGAGCTTGTTTGGATAAGAGTAGCTACAAAACAGGCAACACTTTTAAATAGGGATGTGACTCTCCCTGTGCGAAAGGTTGGTTCTACACAGGAAACACTCGAGCATTGGAGCGGGCAAATCCTGAGTGAGACTACTCCTCTCCCTCAGATTGCTTTTGAAGACCCCACTACATCGTTGATTCAGATGTCAAATATGCATGGAAGATAATCAAGAAAGACTAATGTTATGAGTAAGCTATCTTTTTCTTCTGATTTTTCATATTTCCAACATTTAAAGGTTATTTGAGAAAAAAAATATTTAGAAAGAAAACATCTTCATTACATTAGAGAGGATTATGTATCATATTTGTCGTAATTGTTAGTTACCATCTTTGTGCACACGAGCATAAGATGTTTAGGTAAAATCCTTTTCACTCTCAATATTTTCAAAATAAAATAAATTATATTTGTATATTTATTTTAAGGGAAAGAAATTGTATTATATAAACTTGTTGCTTCCATATTTGGCATACCTAAAAATTTGAACTTCAAATTGGTCCCAATGTTGAATGAAGGCCCAAATATGTGTCTATGTGTAATGAGTGAGCACGTGATCAGAGGTCGTTGTCAGTCAAATATGAGAAATGGATGAATTTTGAAAATTACCTAGAATTGAGGGAAATCATTTGATAGGCAGCTTCTAAGCGTCATTTTGCATCACATAGCTAACTTTTTTTTTAACCCAATTCTTATTTTACTATATATTAATCCTTCAAATTTTGGTGTTTGTCGCCTAGAAATGATTAAAATCTCTCATTTTAGGATTCGTCATGAGGAGTAAATGATTTTGTTGGCTCATTTCCCTACCATCAATGCGTGTTTCAAATTTCAGGATCTAACTCCCTACCGTTTGAAAGTTATGGCCATTTTTCCTAAGTTTGTACATTAAATTTAAAATATTTAAATTATTTTTTAAAAAGATAATTTCATTTTTTGAAATTATTTTAATATTTGTGGTCATTTGAGGGAAAAAGTTGTCTAAAAATGTCATTTCTATTTTCCCTTTGTTCTCCTTCATGGTCAATGGCTCCTAAAGGTCAAAATCGTAACCTTTGAAAGAAAATGATTAGAGATGCTCCATTTTCGAGCATTTGTAACCCATTTTCATAACCTCGAGCATTTTTTTTTAAAAAAAGGTTAAGAATGCTCCAAACCGGAGCATTCCTAACCTTATTTCCTAACCTTGTGGGGCCATTCTTTTTGTCAAGAAGGTTAGAAATGCTCCATTCTGGAGCATTCTTAACCTCTTCCATAAGAGTTTAAAAAAAAGAAGAAGCTTCAAACAAGAGGTTATGGACATTCATCAATGCATTGAAGAGAAAATGGTTTCATGAGATGTTGAAGTTGCAGCTGCTCTGGAAACACACATGCCAACGAGGAAACAAGATTATACCACGTGTTGCTCTAGTAATTATAACTGCCAATAATGGATGCATAGACAAAGCACGTGAATTATTTATTCATAGAATGATTGCACCATATGCACAAAATGGATTTGATGAGAAATCTTTCAAAATTTTCAAGTAAATGAAGTCATTTTCATATAAGAGCCAAAATCTGCAAACTAAATCAGCATCTTCTCTGCCTGTGTTGAAGTGGAAGTTCTGAAAGGAATATCGACATGCACCAAAGTATAATGGATATGTTTTAACAGCTCTGGCCGCTATGTTTGCAGAGTGAATAAGAGTTAAAAAAAAATGCATTGGCATGTTTGATAAACCATAGATAAGGAAGCATAAACATGTCGTGAAATGTAAATATGTATGCAAAATGTGGAAGGCATAGATAAGTTGCAAACTATTTGACAAAATGTCATGAAATATATGCAATGTGGAAATATTAGACACGACATGTGAATTGTTGACTGAATGCCTTAAAGAAATGTGGTCTCATTTAATGCAATGATTGCAAGATATGCACAAAACTAATCATGGTATTCATCAAACCGCAAAGAATAAAGGAATTTAGTCCAATGTTGTAGTTGCAATTGCTCTGGTAGATATGACTACAAAATCGTGGGATCATAGCCAATATCGTGAGATGTTTGACATAATAGCATGATGCAAATCATGGGAAGCATAGACAATGCACGTGAACTGTTTGAAGTAATGCATACATCATATTTGTCTGACAGGATGCACTAAGGGCATTACATTGTGTAGGGTAGATCATACACATGAAAATTGTAGGCACATCGAATGGATGAGCATGATTACAAATCTATTCTAAAACCACAATAGTCATAGTTGTCTTGCTATGATTCTCTCACCATTTATGCAGTTATTACTTGATTCATACATTGGCTTGGAGTAGCTAAAACCAATCCATTTCATCCATACTAAGTCATGAATTTTAAATAGGTTATAGATATTCATCAATGTGTAAAACATTAAAGAGTTTTTGCTAGATGCTGTCGTTGCAATTTCTCTGGAAGATGTGGCGCAAGCCATACACATATGATAAAGCTATTGATTTATTTGTAATGGTGCAAACCATAGTTTCCTCACAAAGTTTAACACAACTTTGTAAAATGTGATTGCAACCAACGCTGCAAATTATTTGGCACATAGATGCAAATCCTAGAATCATGGCCCAAGCCGTGTCATGTGCTTGAGTAGCTACAGATCATAGAGGCCATATGTTGTAGTTGTAGCTGCTCTAGGGAAATATAAGTATCATAGCCAAAGCCATAAATTTCTTGACAAAATAATGTGTTTTTAAAACTATAAATTCTAAAGCATAGCAAAGCACGAGACTAGTTTGACAGAAGGTACATGGTGAGGGTAGAAGTCGATACCAACCGTGAGCAGTGTTAAATGAAACCTCAAAGCGATGTCATCCTATTGAAGGTAATGATTGCAAGGGAGACATGAAATGCATTTATTAAAAGACATTAGAAACTATCAAGCAAGTGCAATTTGCAGGTGTAACATCCATTCCACAAATCTTGCTGCCCTCCTTTCCTGTATACACCAAGTAGATAGTTTGCATCCACATGGTAGAGGAGATACTTCTTGATTATAATGGCGAGCTATGGAATTCCATATGAGCACCAATGTAAAGGCTCGACTTAGGACACTAATACATTTGCCCTAAAATTCTGACGACGGTTTCCAACGAAGAAGGTATATTGTGAAAAAATTTGACTTTTTTTTGAAAAATTGCCCGCATTCGTCAGAATTCCGACGATAATTCAATATATGTTTGTGGCAGAGAAGGAATTGGCAACGACATTTGTGTTTTTTTAACAAAAAGTGCCCGTGTTTGTCAAAATTTCGACGACAACAAGCATTACTTAAAAAAAAAAGAAAAAAGACCAAGACATTTCAAATCATATTCGCGGCCTCTTCCTATTCTCTTGTTGCCGTCCCAATAGCGTATTCCCACCCACAATTCCACCTCTATTTGCTAGAATCCCCTAGCCTTGCCTCCGACACTACTCATTGCTTGTTCCTAGTCATAGTTGTTTAGGCAGGAACCACTGGTCAAGCAGTTAACTGGTTTTTGTTCTTATGGTGGAATTTTCCTAGAACTGTAACAAAGCGCGGGATCTTTGAAGCAAAATCTTTCACTCAGCCGCGGAAGGAACTTGAACAAGGATTGAAGGCCCCCCACTTCATGGTCATGGTGTGGTTGACTATCTATACATATAGTGACAAACCCCAGCAATTGTATCGATCGAGGTTGTGTCTGTGTACGTAATGCCATGGCCAGTTTTTTTTGGGCAAACATCCGGCCCTCGAAGCAGACCCGCAGGGGAGAGGTTTTTTCTAATCTTAACACTTTTTGTTTTCATGACATTTGAGTGAAGTAGACCACAGCTACAATTGTTATGGAACCCGAGAAGCTGCTTGAAATTTCATATTGATCAACCTTGTGAGTAAACCACAGCTCCATTGGGTTTGTCATAACAATTTCAGCACCATCCATGATTAGTCCATCATCTTTCATGATCAACAGTAGTGAACTTATCCAATGTCACATAACACCATGCAATGAAACTTAAGACATAACTCATTATTCTTCTATATGAGATTTTTTAACCAAGATTATCATATTTCAGTTTGTGTGATAAGTTTTGGCATGGGAATCAACTAATAGACAACATAGATATTTATCATCAATCTCCTTTTTTTTCAGCAAAGGGATAAAAATTTATTAAACACAACGAGAATTACGGAGCAAGAAAGTAGATACATAACCTAATCTAATCTCCATTTGCATAACCTAAGAAGGTAGATACAACTAAATAATCTTGAAAGAATTGCATATGAAGGGCACTATTAGAAAAGAACTTATGTACCATGCTAGTCTATGTAGCTACTACTAATTATTGCATATAAATAGATACATGTGTTAGAATGTGTTTAAATAGTAGCTAACTCGAATACCTATTGTATTTTAATGTTGTCAATGACAATAAAATACACATGTATTATCTATTAAGTAAATCAAACTTAGGGTTGGGCCCAAATACATGTAACTTTTAATTATGTCTTTCTTGGGCAAGACCTATATATAATGTAACTTGTGAATAGGACAGGCCCTATAAATGTAACTTGTAATTTGGTCTGACCCTAATTGGGTGATGTAACTTGTGGTCCTATATTGAATGTAACTTGTAGATAGGGTAGGTCCAATATGTATTTTGAGCAATTATGTAATTGGGACGGGCCCAAACTCATGTATTGTGTGATAAAGGCAATCAAGCAATAATGTCTTAATAGGTCAAGACCTATTTGGACGATATACATAATATTATTATTAAATTAACAAGGCAGGTCGACTTGAAACTTGACACCACAAGTCAAGTATATAAGAAAATCATTTGCATGGCATAATGAATCAATAACATACAAGGCGAATTATTCTTAAGGTTGTCAACACATGAAATCTGCTCTCCAACATTTGGCAATCTCTCTCTCTTGTGGGAACTTGCTCCTCATCCATTGTGTGAAGGTTGGTTGTTAGGTGATACTAAGGATAAATATTCAAAAAGTATAATAATTACACTAATACATATATCACTCTCATGCCTTCCTTAATTTGATATAAGGTCCCTCTATCTTGTTAATGGATGATAGCCTCGGTAAGATAAATGATTGAATGAGAGATAAATGAAGTTTCTCATTTCATCATCTATCATATCGATAAATTATGATGAAGACTTCAAGCTATTGTTCCTTCATTTGATGATCATTCTTAAATTTGTATATATTCAACCATACTTGCAAAGTTCAATCAATGCTTAACTACCGATAATCATCGATTGTAAATCTCATAGCACAGAATACCGATTGGTATCGGTTTACATTAAAACCAATGCACTCTGATTAATATCGGTTAACATATTAACTATGAACACCGATTGTTATCAGACTTAACCAATGCACTATGATTAATAGCGGTTAATATATTAACTGTGAACATTGATTGTTATCGGGCTTAACTAATACATACCGATTAGTATCGGTTGTCTTGCATATGATAGACACGTCGATTAAGTATCAGGTGGTTTGTTAAGTGATATACATTGATTTAGCTTTCTATCCTCCTCCTTTGTTGACATCCCCTCCAACATTGTCTAATATATATATGACTTTTCCAACAACTTTTAATATCACAACAAGATATAATTTTGTATGAGTTTCTTAAAGCCAACTTTATTACTCTCCCCTTTAAAAATTGAAGAAAAAACCATAAACAAAATTAGGACAATACTTTTTTCAAGCATCATCAACTATTCCACTAATGAATGTCATGATTTGGAGATTAAAATTGAACAACTTATTGTAGTTCTAGTAACATTTAAATAATAGGTGACAATGAGTTACACACTCATCATATCCCTTCTAAATGACATTTATAACTTATTATGTTTTTATCTTACTATATGACATTGGTAGCTTAATTACCTATTAGGGGCTCATTGTCATTCATGGTACTACGATTTCATGTGCAATCATACTTGGGAGGCAACATAATAGCCTAGTTCTTCTTGTCTATACATTGTGGAGCAATAATAATAGTTGTCAATTGTTCCTCTTTTTTAAGGATCCACTTTACTTGTGTTGATTTTTATCTTTTATAACTTGATATCCTTTCTTGCATAGAATTTTCCTGAATCCAAATTCTCTCCTTGCTTGGACATGTGTGTTCCTTGATTAGGACCTCTTTCATTGTTTTGTAGGCAAATAAACAAAGACATCGACCTCTCCTCTCTACTTATACAGAAAATGGCTAATTGAAACCACTTCATATACAGAAAATGTCTCCTTGCACTGATCGAGCCTCAAAAATGTGACACCCTTGTTCAACAAGGGTTGATACTCTACAACATGATGCCTATCATTCATGAGCTCAAGGTGGTTCCTTTCATGCTCAATAAAAATGTGGTCAAAACATTTTGTAGTTTCACCACCATCATAATATCATTTTGTTATTGTTAACATCATACATCCTCATGATACGCTGGCAATTCATCGGGCTCTTCAATTTATTCACTCTTTATATGTTAGTGACTACCTTTAACTTATGAACCTTCAAATAAATCATCATAATGACCCCTTCACTATCTTGTGTTGAATGAAAATCCTTCAACTGGACTGCATTGTATAAGAATTTGGTGTGGATCTTTCATTCTTTCCTTGATTTGCCATTTTTTATTGTTCCACCCTACAATTTTGTATTTGAGGTATGTAAAATAGTTGCTCTATAGATTTTTTTTATCTCTCTGCATTCTTTTGGTTTCCTTCATTTAAATTATGTAATGTTTCCATAATATCTCTTTTACAACTATCTCTTCCTTTCTTTTGCAATTAAGAGATCACTTGAATTGTAGGTAGACTCCTTCAAATGATAGGGTAGGCTTCCTTTTATACCTAATATATGTCTTAAAATTATTTTATCCCAATTCCATTGAATTAAAGTACTTTTTCTTCTATCTGGTATTGGTGGAGCAGAGGTTGCATTGCATCGACCTAGGATACATATTTTTGTAGATACAACACAAGTTAAATGTATCCTAGGTCGATGCAAAGCAACCTCTGCACCAGAGATCACCAAAAAGTAGAGAAAGAATTTTAATTTAATGCCATCAGGATAAAAGGCTTTCAAGATAGATAAATGGTATGCAACTGCATCTATTTGGAATGCATTACCCAAACAACACAATTGATCAGTCGCCTTTGAAAAGAAAGTGGTATGACGAAATCTTTGGGCATAAAATAGATGAAATGCACTCCATACTACTACTGCATAATATTTTGGTTGGTGATATTTTTAAAATAGTAAAGGAAGGTGTATGGAATAACCAAATTCTTATCATTATAAACAATGAATATTTTAAGATCCTTTTATGATGTGTAAGTTGAGAATATTTTATGAAAGGTCCCTAAATGAATACACTTTGAATTGATTTTAGCAATGACTATCGGATGTAGAAAAAATGAATGCTTTTTGGATTAGGATGGTACACAAAATATACAATCAAAAGGCTGTCAAAAATTCTTGGGACTAGGAGGTGTGAAATGGCCTACTCTTATGCTTTTCATGCCATCAAAATTTGAGTTTGATTGTCATCATTTACTTTGCCAAATTCTTCACATGTAACTCCTAAATCAATTTCCTAGACAAAAAATGATGAAAAATAGGTTTGTTTATGGGGGATTTCCTAGGTCAAACCTCGGGTTGTGAATTAACCTTGAAGTATAATGTTTTCCTTTTGAGGTAAAGGATAGATCTAATCTAAAAAAGCTTAAAATTGAACATGATACCTTGATGAATCTTTCTTGAATCCTCACACAAGGTTTTAGGATGTCATGCAGACTGTTGATCATGAATGTTGTGCTTTAACTTGTGATGCAGGGGAAGGGGGTGATAAATGAACTTTTAATATTTATAAGGGAAATACAAGGTCCAAACCCCTAGGCCTACTAGCACCCAAATGGCTCAAATAGGTCAAATGCAAACCAACACTTTTTCAAATGATTCCAAAGGTATGGACTGTTTGTAATACCTCCAAATAATTTTTTTTAATTGGTTTTGTGGTTCCAAGAACTTGTTTAAGTGCAAAGCCCTCCTTTTAGCCTTCTAGGCATAGTTGCCCAATTAGCCCTCTAGTGAAGAAAATGAATTGTTTTCTCTCAACTTTCCCAAAAAAATAAACAAAAAATTTGTATATTCAGACACCCATTTGTCTTCTCTTCAACATAATAGAAGATTGCATATGGTTTCTTTGGAAAGTATATGCTGTCCTATAACTATGCACTGTTTTTGGACTCCAAAAATGACAATTTTACAAAGGAAGTATATAATGTTTTAACTCCCTGACTCCTAGACTCTCAATAGTCATCCAATATGATTCAAAACTAAGGAAAATGCAATTATTTACAAGGTTTAACCTTCTTAGATGCAAAATCCCTTATTTAGCCTCTCAAAAACCCTTAAAAGTAGGGTTTCTCATATACCCCTCTTCCAAACACTATACCATCCAAATGATGATGGATTCACCTTTCATTTGAAATTTCTAAACACTATAAATCATAAAATTTGGCCCTCCTTAAGGCAGATTTTCTATTGCTGCTCCTTAGCAAGCAATTTCTCCACTCTTACATTCGTTGTTTTGTTGATCACCCCGGTTCTCCACCCAATCTGCACATCAACCTATTATTAATTTATTGTACATGTTAGAGGAGTGCCACATCATGAATATTAGGACTTTTACATTCATGGAATGACTATTCTCATTGTAAATCAACCAAATCAAATGTCAAATTGCACAAATCTGTTAGAACAGTCAATGCAACTAGTCTAAAATCTGAGACAAATGGATTATCAGCGCATCTTCCCTACAAATAATATGTTCAAGGTCTCTTCAATGCATTAGGAATTTGAATACACACACAAGACAAAGTTACCATAAGCCAAAACACCAAAAAAATTCAAGAAAACAAAAATTTGTTCTTATTGCTTGGCCCAGTTCGTACACCAGCATTCTCTACCGTACAAAGCATTACATCAACCATTTGATCAAAAACTCTTAATTGCTGACACACAAGGTCATGAAATGATTTATTGAACTTGCCTAAACTCTTCTAGACTCCCTAAGCCATAAATTCCTATTACATCTTTGTGTTGGTCCTAAGGTCCTTACCAGGTCCTCTACGAAAAATTACAAACTTATTACAATTTTCATCATTAAAGGCCATAATGGACCTTAAGACATCATAATTGATTGGCTCTTCACTCCTAAGACCTTCAAAAGTCTTTAATGGCTTTATTGAGTCCTTTGGTCTTCCAAATGCACCTGCACCAACTTGAATTCTCCTTCAATGCTTGATGAATGCTTGATTGCTTTTTCACTTGGAATTGAATTAATTTAATAATTAAGAGATCACTTGAATTGTAGGTAGATCCCTTCAAATGACAGGGTAGGCTTCCTTTTATATACCTAATATATATCTTGAAAGCATTTTATCATGATGGCATTAAATTAAAGTACTTTCTCTTCTATCTGGTATTGGTGGAGCAGAGGTTGCATTGCATCGACCTATGATACATATTTCCACAAATACAACACAAGTTAAATGTATCCCAGGTCGATGCAAAGCAACCTCTACTCCAGAGATCACCAGAAAATAGAGAAAGAACTTTAATTTAATGCCATCATGATAAAAGGCTTTCAAGACAGATAAAATTTGAGTTTGATTGTCATCATTTAATTTGCCAAATTTTTCACACGTAACTCCTAAATCAATTTCCTACACACAAAATGACAAAAATAGGTTTGTTGATGGGGGATTTCCTAGGTCAAATAGGTTTGAATAGACCTTGAAGTGTGCAATATGGAAGGTTTGTATTCTTAATCTCCTGCCCATTTCTTAATTTAAAAGATGATATCTTTATTGAATATCTCCTCTATTTTTGGAGGTAGACATCTTTAGGAAAAGATCTCTTCCTCCCTCTTTAAAATGATCACTTTAGATCTAATCTAAAAATGATTAAAATTGAAAATGATACCTTGATGAATCTTTCTTGAATCCTCGCACAAGGTTTTAGGATGTCATGCAGACTATTGATCATGAATGTTGTGCTTTAACTTGAATTCTCCTTCAATGCTTGATGAATGTTTGATTGCTTGTTCACTTGAAATTTAATTAATTTTATAATTAAGAGATCACTTGAATTGTAGGTAGACCCCTTCAAATGATAGGGTAGGCTTCCTTTTATACCTAATCATAAATAAAGTGTTTGATTTTTTTCTCACACATGAGGCAAGAAATGAGGGGTCATATTTTGGGTCCCAATTACAAGTCTTGTCAATTTAGGATGTGACATGCTAAAGTGGGAATCAATGTCTCAAGATTAGATGGACCTTAAGTGATTGTCTCCCTTGCATATGATTTGTTTGGGTGATAAACTTCGCCATTCTACTCACAAGAATTTTATTAAGTCTCAAATATAGGGAAATGGAAGGCTTCAAATAGAAAACTTGTACATGCAACTAAATCCATTGACTAATCAAAAGAACAAAATTAAGAAATGATTCGATCATCTGAGAGATGTTGTAGACTTTCAACTCACCAGCTACTTAGTTTTTGCGGGTACGAATTTTATTTTTTTTGGTTATGGTTGTGGTGTTTCTAGGGAGACATTTACAAATTTATATCTATTTTCAATATTTAATGGTTTATGGGTTTGTAATGGTAATTTAAAGTTCTTTCATTTTTTTGTATATATTCTTTATAATAGCCTATTATATTGATTTGTTCTATTATGGATAATGGTGTGGGTCAGACGGCTTTTCTGTCAATGCATGCAAGCATTGCATGAGTTCTACTTTTAAAATTACATGAAACATTTTTAGTTTATTTGATTCAGTGTTATTTGAAAAAAAGTTTATCAATGATGTTTCCTTTCTCCAAGAATTGGATCTAGGATCTTTCTGTCAGATAATATTTAACATCCAATGACTAAATATTTTCTTTACAAATGTTTATTTTATTTAATTATCATCTAAACATGAATTAAAATTTATATCTATACGGAAGCAGAACATACAAGCTGAAGACTCATGTGCAAGTAACTTTCGTAAAAGAAAGCAAGCGGGCATTATCTTGAATGACATGGAAACAAGCTCATCAACTGCTTAGAAGAGAGAAATTGGAGAAAAGCAGGGGAAAGTGTTAAAGGGTGATAATACATAGAGAGTATGCAATACAAACAAACAATCTCTGGAGTGTGTGATGTGACATCTCTAATTTATGTCTAGAGGGACTAACTAGTTTTGGAGTTTCTGTGAAACCTATTGGGCCATGCTAGGAGGAAATCAATGTGTTCATGCAAGGAGCACCTTTTTTCTATTATGAGAATGATTTTTTTGCACCGAAGGATATTTGGAAGGCAATATCCAAAAATTTCTATAGTGTGGAACCAGAGTTGGCGGAATCAAAGTAATTTTCAGCTTTCAGAAGACCAAGAGGTTATGTACACAATCTCCCAAAAGAAGGGCGATTTCAAGCATTACCTCTCCCCCCCATGACTATTCAGGAAGCACTTTGTCAAACAAATGACTATTGGTCTCCATGGGATCAAAGAAAAAAAATGAAGCATAGACTCTAGATGATGTGGTCGTGTCCTTCGTGAAGAACTCTACACTATAATTGAAAATTCACGAGGGAAACTGCAAGATAGTGAACAAAAATACATTCTTGAAAAGTGTGAAGAATGGAACTCGGTTTGGGTGGGGCCAGGTTAGGTGGATCCTTTAGAGGTTGACAAGATAGAAATAATATTAGGATTTGAAAAAGATCACACTCATGGAACTTTGTGTGCGACTAATCGATTGCGTTGTTTGGGTAATGCATTCCAAATAGATACAGTTGCATACCATTTATCTGTCTTGATTAAAGCCTTTTATCCTAATGGCATTAAATTAAAGTACTTCTTCTATCTAGTATTGGTGGAGAAGATGTTGCATTGCATCGACCTAAAATACATATTTTTGCAGATACAACACAAGTTAAATGTATCCCAGGTTGATGCAAAGCAACCTCTTCTCCACCACTACTAGATAGAAGAGAAAGGCTTTAATTTAATGCCAAATTGTTCTAGTAGCATTAAAGTCCCCTACCATCAGGATTCTTCCCCTGCTCGTCCTTCCATCTTATTTGATAGTTATGACCAAAGATCCTTTTTTTGCATAGTTTGAGTTGGACCATAGACATTGATTACATTGAAAGTCTCATTAGTTTGTAGTATCTTGCATTTACTCACTATCCACCATATACTTTCTTTCATTATTGAAAATTATAATTTCCATTGATTCTATATTATGCCCATACCTCCCGAGGCTCCATTAGAGTTTACAAAATATCCTTTCTAGTGTTTCCATCGATTTAATGTTCTCTCTTCCTCTTTTTGAAGTTTGGTCTCTTGGAGAAGACACATGCCTACTTTTTCTTTCTCTATCTGGTGCTTAATTAAGCACCATTTGTTAGAGGTATTTATACCCTTAACATTCTAGGTCATAATCTTCATTGTGATTCGGGAAAGTTAAGCCCCATCCTAAAGCTTTTATTATTTTACCTATTTCTTTTTTGATGTTGAATAATAGGGATCTATTTAACCTGGATTTATTTGATGTTATCTTCCTACCGTTTCTCTCAAAGATCTTTGGACCTTTATTCTTGGCATTAATCTGCTCCAACACCCTCTCTTCAATCCTCAGTGCCTCTATTTCCTTTAAGTCTTTGTAATCATCTCCTTCATCATCTCCCTTTGAACCCTCTTTATTCCTTTCCCTTCATTTCCTTTCATCCCTATATTTTGAAGTGAATTCACCAATCTACCCTCCTCTTCAAGTATTTGTTGATCTCCCTCTCTTTCTATATTATCCTTGCATCTTACTATCTCCAACTATTGGTATATTGTCTTTCTTAAGTCCTTTGTATCTTTCAATAGCACTATCAGCTTCACTTCCTTATCTATATCTTGCTTTGATTGAGAGTTATTATTCAGACTTTCCTTTCTATTTCCCTGGTAATTCTCCATTGACTCTATTGTATGATTCTCCTGTCTTCTTCTTTTGAGGGGACTTTCTTCACTATTTCAGTTTGACATATTTGTATTTCCCTGTTCCCCACCCTCATACTTGTCATTTGATTCTAGGTTGTTTGAAATTGAGATTCATTCTTGTATTTTTTCCCTAGATAGGAACTAATCTAGGTAGGACTCATTCAAAATTTTAACTTGTCATTTCTATCTACCTCCTTCAGTGACTATTTCTAGCTCAATATATAATCCTAGGTCCATGTCAATTTCTACACATTTGCTTTAGCAAAGCTAATACCTTATAAGAAACTAGGTCTACCATTCAAAATCTCATGCTTTGAGTATAGATCTATACATTGAATCAGAAAGCAGCCATTTTGGAGGGTTCGTATGCATACCTTTTCTGGATATTTCCCCTTCCACCAATTGACTATTTCTTTTAAGATCCATTCTTATTTCCCATCTCCTCCCCATTTGACAATTAGGGCTAGCTCCTTTAATCTATTGACCACTGCCATCATCGAATCTGAAGGAATGATAAAGAGTTTTCTCCCCAGGTTTTTTTTCATCCATATTTTCCTTTGTAGCGGTTTTTGACTCTCCATTCCATTATTATTCTTCCCACTTCTTCAATTAGGGCCACTCCTAGTTCCATTTAAGGCTTCCTTCATTTATCAGTCTTAGGGTTGTTTGAAAAAACTGATTCTATTGTATTCCCATTTTTGTCTGTTGTATATTCTTCTCTCATGTCTCTTTAGCCAATATTTTGAGTGCATCCTGAAGCTCTGATTATTAAAACTCGAGTTTCCTCCAATGGGAATCCTTTTCGCCTCGTAGCTATCAGGGGCCATTTTTGACTCGTGGGTACGTCTTTCCCATCCTTCATGTCCACTGGTCTCCATTTTTGTCTTACGACCTTCTTCCCCCGCCAAGGGAAGGAAACCCCTCCAGATCTCGTGGATAATGGATTTGGTAATAGGAGATCATTTCCAATCCTTCTACTTCCCATACGCTGATTTTGTCTTTCCCTTGTCTGCTCACGATCTTGATCCTGACTATTCTTCCTTCCTACAATGCTTTTTACGGAGAATGCCTTTCTTTGTTGCCATTCTAAACCCTGGTAATTTTGTACTGTCTGAGCCTCAGGATGACTGTAGTTTCCTCTCACTCGCCCTTTTAGTTAGCTATGTTGATTCCACCATGAGTCTTGCCATTCTTTCAGAGGCTTCCATTTTTGTGGAGGTCACCATGGGTCCACATAATGATAAAATTAGAATATATATATTTAAAACGTGGAATGCATCATAAGAAAAAGCATACATCCATACATTTCTATTTATATATATACACATATATATGTATGTATATATACATATATACATACATATATTTATAGATATAAATACATACATATATATATACACATACATACATATACATATACATACATACATATATATATATATATATATATATATACATATACAAATACATACATACATACACTAATATATTGTTTTAGAAAATAAATCATGCCATATCTATAAGGGATGGATGTTGAATTTATATTTAACTAATTTACATTAATGCTGGTAAGATTATACTAGTCAAGGAGAGTTTTAAACAAACCCAAATTCATTTAGCATCCGTTGCTGGTGCATGCATTATATGTTTAACCTTTTTGGTAGGAGCCAAAAGTCTTCATGACATCTAAATCATTTGGATCACAATCTCAAGGACGTATCTATTCTAGCTTCAAAACAGCAGTACAGATTGACTAACATGCATGTTAGTCGCACGTTTTACACCGTCGATTTTGCAATAAACAGCTACGATTGAGTAACACGTCACTATCACGCTGTACGAAAAGTCTGTTTTGGACCCAAAATAACTTCGGCCCAATCTCAACTTCATTGCTTCACCTCACTGTCCTATCATTTGAAATGTAGGGGGACCTTGCACTTGTCTTAATTTCTTTGATTAAGATCCAAGGACTGAAGTGTCTTCACATCAAAATCATTTGAACCACAATCTCAACCTCATCTCTTCAACCATTGGCTATGCAGTGGACAAAATGGCCCGCCCCATGCCATGCCTTCTACATGCCCCTCATGCCAATCATTCCCAGGCTCGTACAATCCGTCACATCCATGAGTTACATCCGTCCTGCCCACTGCGGCCTTTACCTTGTTTTTTTCATTTATTATATTTTTATTTTTTAAAAGTTATAGTGAGTAAAATAAAAAAGTATATTACAATATATAATTAATTGTAAGATATATATTATATATAAATTTTAATAATATTATTGAATTTTTTTTAAATATTTATATAAGTAAATAATAGTTTATTTTTTCTAAATATATTTACCTTTTAAATTAAAATAATTACTTGATTTTAATATAAGAAATAAATGTGTAATTTTAAAATGAAAAATAATTAAATGATTTTAACATAAGAAATAACTATATGATTTTAACCTAACAAATAACTATGTGATTTTAACATAGAAAATAAAAATTACTTAACATAGAAAATAAAAAATTACTTACCATAAGAAATAACTAAGTGAATATAAATTTTGGTCACTTTGCACCTTTAAAAACTCACAAAAAAAATTGATTAGATCAAATTAAAAAATAAATGTAAACCTCCAATCCCCTTTCCAATATATAAATGTGATTTGTTCATTTTTTTATTCAATTTTCAATTGTGATTTGTTCATTTTTTTCTTCAATTTTCAATTGTGGTGTGGTGTGAAACTTATCTTTAATGGTTGGTTGGAAGAATATAAATACCAAAATGGATGCTAGATAGCTAATAATCCAAATATCTTTTATGGTTTTAATCAATAATTTCACCAAAACTTGTAGTATGGAAAATAAAAATTATAATCATAATCAACAATCACAAAGAAAATTATAATAAAATCACTTATAATTAAAATCAATTATTATTTCTTATTATAATTTTATTTTCTTTGTTAAGTAATTTTTATTTTCCATACTAAAAGTTTTGGGGAAATTATTGATTAAAACTATATAGTTATTTCTTATGTGTAAATCATTTAATTATTTTTCATTTTAAAATTACTTATTTCTTTCTTATATTAAAATCAATTAATTATTTTAATTTAAAAAATAAATATATTTAGAAAAAATAAACTATTATTTACTTATATAAGTATTTAAAAAAATTTAAAATAATATAATTAAAATTTATATATAATAAATATCTTACAATTTATTATATATTGTAATATACTTTTTATTAAAATAAATTAAATATTTAAACATATAAATTATTATTAAAAATTTAAATATATAATTCATTATTTATAATATTTATTATTTTACTCATTACAACTTTTAAGAAATAAAAACATAATAAATGAAAAAAACAAGGTAAAGTTTGTAGTGCATAGGACGGATGTAACTCGCGGATGTGATGGATTGTACGAGCCTAGGAATGATTGGCATGATGGCATGAGGGGCATGGAGAAGGCATGGCATGGGGCGGGCCATTTTGTTCATTGCATAGCCAATGCCAATAAGATGTATTTGTTGAAGATGGCATTTGAGCTGCCCTCAATGCTTACGACCTCTTGGTAGGACTTTTGGCTGGCCTCAATGCTTACGACCTCTTCACATATAATTCTTTTGTGCAATCAGAACAGAACAGGAGAGTTGGGCTTCTATGTCAATGGATTTCAAGGATAGACCCACAGGCAATTACAGAGATTTCTCCGCAACACACTGACCAATTGCAAGTTATTCTCACAGGCTTTGGCTGTTGATGAAATAACATCGATCAGATGAAGAAATCCTTGCCAAGAAATATATATATATACATATATACATACATATATATATATATGTATATATGTAGGTATATATACATATATGTATATATATATATATATATATATATATACATATATGTATATATACCTACATATATACATATATATATACATGTATGTATATATGTATACACACACACACACACACACACATATATATATATATATGTATATACATACATACATGTATATATATATACATATATATATATACATGTATGTATGTATATATATATATATACATGTATATATATACATATATATATAGACATGTATGTATATATATATATACATACATGTATGTATATATATATATATATATATATATATATGTATATATATATATATAATTAATTTATATTAAAAGTTGATAACTATATGTTATCAAGCTAACAATGAATAATAGCTGATTGCGCTTTTTGTTTTGATCAGCGACTTGCTTAACATTAGTTAAGCGTCAATCATATGCTATCGGGTTACTAGACCCGATAGCATATTGGTGTCGATTCATAATGAATTGGCACCAATATGCTATCGGGCTATTAACCCAATAGCATACATTGCAGATTCACATTGTTATCGGTTGGCAATACCAATCGTTTGGCATAAACAAAACATTGATCGTTGTGTTAAACCCAATAAGCATACACCGATTCATATCAGTTTATTTGTAGAGGCACAATTAAGAGTTGCCATGGATAGGAACTGTGGAGACATGTCTGCCCATGACATCTCTCTTGTAAGATATATATGTGCCTGTTATTGTTATCCAAAGGACATAGAAATTATTAATGTTTTTTCTCCACCATCCGCAATACAGAGAAGATAATTAGAAAACATAATTGATATATACTATGAGAAATATTTGCATTGCAATACAACATCATTATACATACCTTGATTTTGAATTGAAATTTGAATAACTTTTACATGGTATCAGAGCCTCAGTAGATCGAACCTGAGGCATTCAAATTTGTGAAAAATTTAAAGTCAAGAAGATATCTAACTTCACATTTCTTCAAATGGCCAGCACTATCAGATTTGAAGATAGACTCGAAGGAGGCGACAATTTCTCGGCATGGAAATTTAGAATTAAGATGATCCTAAAGGAGAATAAAGTTGACTCATTTGTAAGAGTCGAATCTAAAGAACCTGAGAATGAACCTGACAAAACAACATGGATCGAGGGTAATGAAAAGGCCATCAAGATCATAGTTGACAGAGTGAGAAACAATATTATACCAATCATAAAGAAACATGAGACTGCCTATCATATGTTCAAGGCACTCAAAAATGCATTTGAGATAACCAATGCAAGCAGAACCTTGGCTCTAAAAAGAGAGATAAATCATATAAGTATGATAAAAGGGGAGTCAATCAATGGCTACTTCATGGAGATATCTACCCTAAGAGATGAACTAGCAACACTTGGATACAAAATCCAAAGCAAAGAGTTAACACTTATTGCTCTAGATGGGTTATGTAGTGTCTGGGAAACATTCGTTAAAGCCATCAGTGCAAGGGCTAAATATCCAAATATTGAGAGGTTAAGAGCGGATTGTCTTCAAGAAGAATCAAGGTTGAATAAGAAAGGGATCAAGCATAAGAATATAGATGCAGATCTTCAAGTTATAAACACCATCTCCAATAAGAAAAGAAAGAAGAAAAAATTCAAGAAGAGGAAAGGACATCAAGCCAAGAATACCTCCAAGAAGGATCTCTCTCATATTGAATGCTTCAGGTGTGACAAGTTCACGAACTATGTTGCTAAATGGTTTTTGACTCTCCATTCCATCATTATTCTTCCCACTTCTTCAATTAGGGCCATTCCTAGTTCCATTTAAGGCTCCCTTCATGTATCAGTCTTAGGGTTGTTTGAAAAAATTGATTCTATGGTATTCCCATTTTTGTCTGTTGTATATTCTTCTCTCATGCCTCTTTAGCCAATATTTTGAGTGCATCCTGAAGCTCTGATTATTAAAACTTGAGTTTCCTCCAATGGGAATCCTTTTCGCCTCGTAGCTATCAGGGGCCATTTTTGACTCGTGGGTACGTCTTTCCCATCCTTCATGTCCACTGGTCTCCATTTTTGTCTTACGACCTTCTTCCCCCGCCAAGGGAAGGAAAGCCCTCCAGATCTCGTGGATAATGGATTTGGTAATAGGGGATCATTTCCAATCCTTCTACTTCCCATACGTTGATTTTGTCTTCCCCTTGTCTGCTCACTATTCTTCCTTCCTACAATGCTTTTTACGGAGAAAGCCTTTCTTTGTTACCATTCTAAACCCTGGTAATTTTGTACTATATGAGCCTCAGGATGACTGTAGTTTCCTCTCACTCGTCCTTTTAGTTAGCTATGTTGATTCCACCATGAGTCTTGCCATTCTTTCATACGCTTCCATTTTTGTGGAGGTCACCATGGGTCCACATAATGATAAAATTAGAATATATATATATTTAAAATGTGGAATGCATCATAAGAAAAAGCATACATCCATACATTTCTATTTATATATATATATATATATATATATATATATATATATATATATATATATATATATATATATATATATATATATATATATATATATATATATATATATATATACACAGATATGTATTTATATATACATATATACATACATATATACATACATACATACATACATATATACATACATATATATACATGTATATGTATATACATATACATATACATATACATATATATATATATATATATATATATACAAATATACATCTATATATATATGTGTGTGTGTGTGTGTGTGTGTGTGTGTGTGTGTGTGTGTGTGTGTGTATCTATATATATATATATATATATATACAAATACATACATACATACACTAATATATTGTTTTAGAAAATATATCATGCCATATCTATAAGGGATGGGTGTTGAATTTATATTTAACTAATTTACATTAATGCTAGTAAGATTAAAGTCTTCATGACATCAAAATCATTTGGATCACAATCTCAAGGATGTGTCTATTTTGGCTTCAAAATGGCAGTACAGATTGACTAACACGCGTGTTAGTCACACGTTTTACACCGTTGATTTTGCAATAAACAGTTGTGATTGACTAACACGTCACTATCACGTTGTACGAAAGGTCTGTTTTGGAGCCAGAGTAACTTCGGCCCAATCTCAACTTCATTGCTTCACCTCATTGTCTTATCATTTGAAATGTAGGGGGACCTTGCACTTGTCTTAATTTCTTTGATTAAGAACCAAGGACTGAAGTGTCTCCACATCAAAATTATTTGTACCACAATCTCTACCTCATCTCTTCAGGCATTAGCTATGCAACAGACAAAATGGCCTGCCCCATGCCATGCCTTCTCCATGCCCCTCATGCCATCATGCCAATCATTCCCAGGCTCGTACAATCCGTCACATCTGCGAGTTACATCTATCCTGCCCATTACGAGCTTTACCTTGTTTTTTTCATTTATTATGTTTTTTATTTTTTTTAAAGTTATAGTGAGTAAAATAAAAATGTATATTACAATATATAATTAATTGTAAGATATATATTATATATAAATTTTAATAATATTATTTTAATTTTTTTTAAAATATTTATATAAGTAAATAATAGTTTATTTTTTCTAAATATATTTACTTTTTAAATTAAAATAATTAATTGATTTTAATATAAGAAATAAATAAGTAATTTTAAAATGAAAAATAATTAAATGATTTTAACATAAGAAATAACTATATGATTTTAACCTAACAAATAACTAAGTGATTTTAACATAGAAAATAAAAATTACTTAACATAGAAAATAAAAAATTACTTACCATAAGAAATAACTAAGTGAATATAAAATTTGGTCACTTTGCACCTTTAAAACTCACAAAAAAATTTGATAGATCAAATTGAAAAACAAATGTAAACCTCAATTCCCCTTTCTAATATATAAATGTGATTTGTTTATTTTTTTATTCAATTTTCAAGTGTGATTTGTTCATTTTTTTTCTCCAATTTTTAATTGTGGTGTGGTGTGAAACTTATCTTTAATGGTTGGTTGGAAGAATATAAATACCAAAATGGATGCTGGATAGCTAATAATCCAAATATCTTTTATGGTTTTAATCAATAATTTCACCAAAACTTTTAGTATGGAAAATAGAAATTATAATCATAATCAACAATCACAAAGAAAATTATAATAAAATCACTTATAATGATTCTAATTAAAATCACTTATTATTTCTTATTATAATTTTATTTTCCTTGTTAAGTAATTTTTATTTTCCATACTAAAAGTTTTGGTGAAATTATTGATTAAAACTATATAGTTATTTCTTACATTAAAATCACTTAATTATTTTTCATTTTAAAATTACTTATTTATTTCTTATATTAAAATCAATTAATTATTTTAATTTAAAAAGTAAATATATTTAGAAAAAATAAACTATTATTTACTTATATAAGTATTTAAAAAAATTTAAAATAATATTATGAAAATTATATATAATATATATCTTACAGTTAATTATATATTGTAATATACTTTTTATTCAAATAAATTAAATATTTAAACATATAAATTATTATAAAAAATTTAAATATATAATTCATTATTTATAATATTAATTATTTTACTCATTATAACTTTTAAAAAATAAAGACATAATAAATGAAAAAAAAAAAGGTAAAGTCTACAGTGCGTAGGACGGATGTAATTCACGGATGTGACAGATTGTATGAGCTTGGGAATGATTGACGTGATGGCATGAGGGAGCATGAAGAAGGCATGGCATGGGGCGGGCCACTTTGTCTGTTGCATAGCCAGTGTCGATAAGATGTATTTGCTGAAGATGGCATTTGAGTTGGCCTCAATGCTTATGACCTCTTGGTAGGACTTTTGGCTAGCCTCAATGCTTACGGTCTCTTCACATATAATTCTTCTATGCAGTCAGAACAGAACAGGAGAGTTGGGCTTCTATATCAATGGATTTCAAGGATAGACCTACAGGCAATTACAGAGATTTCTCCGCAACACACTGACCAATTGCGAATTATTCTAGTAGGCTTTGGCTATTGATGAAATAGCATCCATCAAATGAAGAAATCCTTGCCAAGAAATATATATATATATACACACGTATATATATATATATATACATATATGTATATATGTATATACATATATGTATATATGTATATACATATATGTATATGTATATACATATAGATATATGTATATACATATATACATATATGTATATATGTATATATATGTATATATATATATATGTATATATGTATATATATATATGTATGTATGTATATATATGTATGTATATGTATGTATATATGTATATATATGTATATATGTATATATATATGTATATATATATACATATATATATACATATATATATACATATATGTATATATATATGTATATACATATATACATATATATACATATATACATACATATACATACATATATACATATATACATATATATATATATGTGTATATATATATATATACACATATATATACATATATATATATATACACATATAGATACATATATATATATACATATATATATATATGTATATACATATATATATACATATATATATACATATATATATATATGTATATATATATATATATATATATATAATTAATTTATATTAAAAGTTGATAACTATATGTTATTGAGTTAACAATGAATAATATTCAATTGCATTTTTTGTTTTGATCAGCGACTTGTTTAACATTAGTTAAGCATCGATCATATGCTATTGGGTTACTAGACCTGATAGCATATTGGTGTTGATTCATAATGAATCGGCACCAATATGCTATCGGGCTATTAACCTGATAGCATACATTGCAGATTCACATTGTTATCAATTGGCAATACCAATCGTTTTGCATAAACAAAACATTGATCATTGTGTTAAACCTGATAAGCATACACCGATTCATATCGGTTTATTTGTAGAGGCACAATTAAGAGATTTCATGGACAGGCACATTGTGGAGACATGTCTGCCCATGACGTCTCTCTTGTAAGATATATATGTGCCTATTATTGTTATCCAAAGGACATCGAAATTATTAATGTTCTTTCTCCACCATCTGCTATACATAGAAGATAATTAGAAAATATAATTGATATATACTATGAGAAATATTTGCATTGCAATACAACATCATTATACATATCTTGATTTTGAATTGAAATTTGAATAACTTTTACATGGTATCAGAGCCTTGGTAGATCGAACCTGAGGCAAACAAATTTGTGAAAAATTTAAAGTCAAGAAGATATCTAGCATCACATTTCTTCAAATGGCCATCACTATCAGATTTGAAGATAGACTCGAAGGAGGCGACAATTTCTCAGCATGGAAATTCAGAATTAAGATGATCCTAAAGGAGAATAAAGTTGAATCATTTGTAAGAGTCAAATCTAGAGAACCTAAGAATGACCCTGACAAAACAACATGGATAGAGGGTAATGAAAAGGCCATCAAGATCATAGTTGATGGAGTGAGAAACAATATTATGCCAATCATAAAGAAACATGAGATTGCCTATCATATGTTCAAGGCACTCAAAAATGCATTTGAGATAACCAATGCAAGCAGAACCTTGGCTCTAAAAAGATAGATAAATCATATAAGTATGATAAAAGGGGAGTCAATCAATGCCTACTTCATGTGGATATCTACCCTAAGAGATGAACTAGCAACACTTGGATACAAAATCCAAAGAAAAGAGTTAAACCTTATTGCTCTAGATGGGTTACGTAGTGTCTGGGAAACATTCGTTCAAGGGGTCAGTGCAAGAAGATGAGTCCACTTTTTGGCCAAAAAGTGGAAGTGTTTTCCCTGATTTTCAGATTTTGTCTCATTTGAGCTTAAATTTTGAAACACTTAGAGATTGAATCTTGTAAAAAGTCAGTAATATAAAAGATAGCCCTCTGAGTGTACTTTCCAAATATATAATTTATTTTAATACCCACATAATAAAAAATAACTTTTTAAATGGAGTTCTGAAAACTATGTTTTAAAAATGCCTGTTTTAGGACCATACCATGCATGTGTACGACCCACACTTTTTGACACAATTAAAATTATTTTCTCAAACCGTTTTGGGAAATGGTTTGTAACACACTAAATATTGATGAGCATATTTTTTTGTATTTTTTTTTCTAATATTTTTGTTTTAATTAATTTTTTAATGGCCATAATTATCTTTTTAAAAATTTGACGTGTACGACCCACGTAATTTGATGTAAACTTAACATTTTTTGATTTTTTTTTTTAAAATACAAAAGAATTTTGTGTAGATTGATGACATATAATTTTTTTTCCAAAATTCTTTAAAATAAAAAAGTTATTAAATTAACAAAATTAGTTAATATTTTAAATTTATGGACCCAATTTAGTATAAATTAAATGAAAAATAGTTAAAATAATCAATTTTTAAATAAATTTACATATTTAGAATCTAGATAGTATAATCTAAAATGGGTTTTAATTTCATATAAAAATTCTCTGATTAGAGGCACGTAAACTATTTCTAAAGTTCATATTTGTGCTTTCATTTATGGAGATTTTAATTTGCAGGTCCATGTCTCAGGTGTGGCCATCCCAAGCCTATCCTGGGCCTAATCCCGAGCCAAGTGGCGGTTTGTGGAATCAACTTCCACAAAACGGGCCCCCGTTTTCAAACAAGGGCGGCTTGTGGAAAAAAAAGGAAAAATGCCATTTAGAAAAGGGCCCACTTTTAAACAAAACGAGGGCCCGTTTTTAGAAACGGGCCCCCGTTTTTAAAAACGGGCCCCCGTTTTGTTTAAAAGCGGGCCCCCGTTTTAGAACAAAATGGGGGCCCATTTTTTTTTGCTTCAGACCCCCGTTACCTTTCGGCTCGGGAGCCCAAAGCACAAACGGGCCCCCGTTTATAAGAGCACATTTTCTAACGTGCGGACTTCCGCGAATTTTTGACTCATTACCTTGCACTTGCCCCAAGCCATCAGTGCAAGGGCTAAATATCCAAATTTTGAGAGGCTAAGAGAGGATTGTCTTCAAGAAGAATTAAGGTTGAATAAGAAAGGGATCAAGCATAAGAATATAGATGAAGATCTTCAAGTTCTAAACACTGTCTCCAATAAGAAAAGAAAGAAGAAACAATTCAAGAAGAGGAAAGGACATCAAGGCAAGAATACCTCCAAGAAGGATCTCTCTCATATTCAATGCTTTAGGTGTGACAAGTTCAGGCACTATGTTGCTAAATGTCCTAAAAGATCTAAACAAGCTACATTTATCAAAGTTCAAAAGTCAAAGGACAAAGATGATTTTGAGAAATATGTATTCTACTCAGCACTTTCAAACCAAGTATCAAACAAGGATAACTCATGGGTGATTGACAGTGGCTCATCCAGACATATTACGGGGTTCAGAGAAGTGTTAGACTCCATGATAGGGGAGACCGATGAGGAAGTAACAATCGGAGATGACTCTGCATAGCCAGTCAGAGGAATTGGAACCTGCATCATCAGACTAAAGTTAGGCTTATCATTACAGCTTACAAGAGTACTATATGTCCCAGGCATCAAGAGGAACCTAGTCTCCATCTCAGCACTAGAGGATAATGGGTATAGGGTGACCTTCATGGACAACAAAGTGTTGGCTTGGCCAAAGAATTCGTCCATTAAGAAAGCCAAAACCATTGATCAAAGACAAGGTTACTTATATGAGCTATGCACAAAGCCCAACCTGGCCCTAATCCATGAAGTTGCAGATGCTAATGAAGTTTGGCATAGAACTAGGTCACCTAAATTTCAGAGCTTTATCATCTATGGAAAACCTTGTCACGGGTTTACCCAAGTTAAAGCAATATCATTCAGGGGCATGCAAGGGATGTGCCCTAGGTAAAAATACTAAGGGCTCTTTTCAAAATAGTACTAGGAAAACAAGTAATGTTTTAAAATTAGTCCACTACGATGTATGTGGACCTATGTCAGTACCCTCTTTAGGGGGATTTTTGTATTATGTAATATTTGTGGATGACTACTCTAGAAAAGCTTGGATCTACTTTCTGAAATGTAAAGAATCAAAAGAGATCCTTAATAAGTTTAAAGAATTTAAAACCCTAACAAAAAAATTCTCAGGTAATAAAGTTAAAACCCTAAGAACTGACAATGGGGGGGAATACACCTCAGATCTATTTAAAGATTTTTGTAAAAATGTTGGGATTAAGAGGGATTTTACTGTACCTTATAATCCTCAATAAAATGGGGTGGCTGAGAGGAAAAATAGGACAATTGTAGAAGCTGTCAAATCTATGCTTCTTGATCAGAACCTAGATACCCATCTTTGGGCAGAAGCCTCCTGCACTGTCATGTATATCCAAAATAGATGTCCTCACTCAAATATTGAAGATAAAACCCCTGAGCAAGTTTTTACTAAAACAAAGTCAGATATTAGCCATCTTAGAATATTTGGATACCCTTTTTATATCCATGTACCTAAAGAGAAAAGGTTAAAACTAGAGCCTTCAGGAAAAAGGGGAATATTTGTTGGGTATAGTGAAACCTCCAAGGCCTACAGAATCTGCATACCTAGTCAGAGGCATATTGAACTTAGTAGGGATGTAATTTTTGAAGAAGACTTAGCCTTCCTAAAAGCCCAAAGCTCTATAGAACCTGAAGTCCATGTTCCTCCTCCTAGCATAGATAAAAATCCTGCTCCTGAGTTTCAGAGGGAGAATCTTGAGGAAAATGAAGGTGAAATTCAAAACCCACCTAGAGAAAATCTCAAGAAAAGACCACTATGGGCCACCAAAACTGTAGAAGAAGCTCATAAGTATGTTGCCCCTTCAGGAACCTTCAGAGAACCTTTAGAGAAAGAAAAAGGCCTAACAGATTCACCAACTATGTTGCCCTCATGAATGACCTTTCAAAAGATGACCCTACCAATGTATCAAATGCACTTAAACATCAAGTATGGAAGGATGCCATGTCTGATGAATACCAGTCCATTGTAAAAAATGATGTTTGTGAGATTGTTCCCATGCCAGCTGGAAAATCTATTGTATCTTCCAAATGGCTCTTCAAGATCAAACATGTTGTAGATGGCAGGATTGAAAAACACAAGGCCATATTTGTAGCCAGAGGGTTCTCACAAAAGAAAGGAATTGATTACAAAGAAACCTTTGCACCTGTGGCTAGATACACCTCAGTAAGAGAAGTCTTAGCCATTGCCGCAACAAAAGGATGGAAAGTACATCATATGGATGTAAAAACAACATTTCTTAATGGAAAGATTGCAAAAGAAGTATATCTAGAGCAACCTGAAGGATTTGAGATTCATAATGCAGAGTCTCATGTGTGTAGACTCAAGAAAGAACTTTATGGGCTTAAATAGGCTCCCAGGGCCTGGTATGAAAGAATTGATACTTATCTCACAGGGCTAGGTTTCTCAAAGAATGATGCAGATCCAAATCTTTACTATAAACAAAACAAAGGTGATATATTGATATTGATTCTCTATGTTGATGACTTGTTAATCACAGGTGAAGATCACCTCATAGATCAATGCAAGAAAGACCTTGCTAAATAATTTGACATGAAGGACTTGGGACTCCTTCATTACTTCCTAGGATTACAAGTATGGCAAAATTCTGATGGCATCATACTAAACCAGGGTAAGTATACCTTGGACATTTTGAAGAGATTTGAATGTTAAACTATAGACCTATGACTTCTCTGATGTAAACAAACCTCCATAGACTTAAGAAAGCAGCAGCAAAATCATAACCCACAGATCCTACTCTATACAGGCAAATGATTGGGTCCTTGATGTATCTGGTAAATACAAGACCAAATATTTGTTACGCAGTTAATGCTTTGAGTCATTTTATGTGTGAACCAAAGGAGATACACCTGGTAGTAGTAAAACACATCATGAGATATCTACAAGGTACTTGAAATATTGGTCTCATGTATAAGAGAGTTGATTTGGATTTACATGGATTCACAGATTCAGATTGGGCTAGAAGTGCAACTGACAGGAAAAGAACCTCAGGATGTTGCTTCAGTTTAGGTTCAGCCATGATATCTTAGATCAGTAGAAAATAGTCATCAGTAGCACATAGTTCCGTTGAGGTTGATTATATTGTAGCTTTCATGGCTGCTTGAGAGGTAGTATGGCTTAGGAAGTTGCTTGTAGGATTATTTGGTGAACCAATGAAACCTATAGTTATTCATTGTGACAACCAGAGTTGCATAAAACTCTTAGTGAATCCGGTGTTTCATGACAGATCCAAACATATTGAGATTCCATACCTTTATGTGCGAGATATGGTAGACAGGAATGTGATCCAGTTGGAATACATTTGTATAGGGGACCAGACAACAAATATTCTTACCAAACCACTTGCCAAGGTGAAAGTTGAGCACTTCAGAAAAGGTCTTGGTATGATTGAAAGGTAATTTTCTTCGTAATATGTACTTATATATTAATAAAGATGTTTAATGTGTAAACTTCTTTTTCATGCTATGACTTTAATGTGCTCCACCCCCTGTGTACATTTCTAAGAGGTGACGATCTCTCAGATAATGGACACTTGTATGTAGACATTATAAGGTAACGATCTTATAATGATCAAACCAGATATGATGTGTGATTCCTGGTATGTTATGGATGTGCCATAATTATCTTATGGTAAAGACATTTTGAAATGTCAATGCACATACCACAATTTGGATAAAATGAGGATTTAATTATTCTCGTTTTTTTATCCTTAGTATTGCTTGCTTTGCAATATTGATAGCACGTGATTCCCAATATGTTATGGATGAGTCACAAATTCACAGAAGTCCACACATTAGAAAACGCACTCTTACAAACAAGGGCCCATTTTCGAAAAAGAGGGGCCCATTTATGCTTCAGGCTCCCGAGCCGAAAGGTAATGGGGGCCCATTTTTAAACAAAACGGGGGCCCGTTTTTTAGAAACGGGCCCCCCCATTTCTAAATCGTATTTTTCCTTTTTTTTCCACAAGCTGCCCATGTTTGAAAATGGGGGCCCATTCTATGGAAGTTGATTCCGCAACCTGCCACTTGGCTCGGGATTAGGCTCGGGATAGGCCTGGGATGGCCACACCTAAGACATGGACTTGCAAATTTAAATCTCTATGAATGAAAGCACAAATATGAACTTCTGAAATAGTTTACGTGCCTCTAATCAAAATTTTTTTATACAAAATTAAAACCCATTTTAGATTATACTGTCTAGATTCTAAATATGTAAGTTTATTTAAAAATTGATTATTTTAACTATTTTTCATTTAATTTATACTAATTCAGGTCCATAAATTTTAAATATTAACTAATTTTGTTAATTTAATAACTTTTTTATTTTAATGAATTTTGGAAAATAAATTATATGTCATCAATCTACACAAAATTATTTTCTATTTAAAAAATAAAAATAAATTTTTTTTAAGTTAACATCAAATTATGTGGGTCGTACACGTCAAATTTTAAAAAATATAATTACGGCCATTAAAAAATTAATTTTAAAAAAAATATTAGAAAAAAAAATACAGAAAAATATGCTCATCAATCTTCAGTGTGTTACAAACCATTTCCCAAAATGGTTTGAAAAAATAATTTTAATTGTGTCAAAAAGTGTGGGTCATACACATGCATGGTATGGTCCTGAAACAGACATTTTTAAAACATAGTTTTTAGAATTCCATTCAAAATGTTAGTTTTTATTATGTGGGTATGAAAATAAATTACATATTTGGAAAGTACACTCAGATGGCTATCTTTTATATTCTAGACTTTTTCCAAGATTCAATCTCTAAGTGTTTCAAAATTTAAGCTCAAATGAGACAAAATCTGAAAATCAGGGAAAACACTTCCACTTTTTGGCCAAAAAGTGGACTCATCTTCTTGCACTGACCCTTTAGGTGATACGCCATGTCACGTGCTTAGGTGATATGATTTTTATATCATGTGTTTAGGTGATACTTCATATCACATGTTTGAGTGATATGATCCTCTATAGAGTGAGATTATGAGACTCCATAAGGAATCCTGACCATCATGAGAAATGTGATGCTAGATATGTTGTCATTCATCTTCCCGAGCTAAGAAGGAGTGTTGATGAAATAGCATCGATCAGATGAAGAAATCCTTTCCAAGAAATATATATGTATATATATATATATATATATATATATATATATACACGTATGTATATATATATATAATATATATAATTAATTTATATTAAAAGTTGATAACTATATGTTATAGGGTTAACAATGAATACTATCTGATTGCGTTTGTTTTTTTGATTGATGACTTACTTAACATTACTTAAGCGTCGATCATATACTATCAGGTTACTAGAATCGATAGCATATTGGCATTGATTCGTAATGAATCAGCACCAATATGCTATCGGGCTATTAACCCGATAGCATACATTGTAGAGTCACATTGTTATCGGTTGGCAATATCGATCGTTTGGCATAAACAAAACATTGATCGCTGTGTCAAACCCGATAAGCATACATCGATTCATATCAGTTTATTTGTAGAGGCACAATTAAGAGATTCCATGGACAGACATGTCTCCATGTTGTCTGCCCATGAAATCTCTCTTGTAAGATATATATGTGCCTGTTATTGTTATCCAAAGGACATCGAAATTATTAATGTTTTTTCTCCACCATCTGCAATACATAGAAGATAATTAGAAAACAGAATTGATATATATTGTGAGAAATGTTTGCATTGCAATACAACATCATTATACATACCTTGATTTTGAATTGAAATTTGAAGAACTTTTACATTGGCTATTCCATTCGCTGAAAAAAAATGTCCATCCTCAAGATTGCATTTTTATTCCTGATTAATGTTAATCTCCCTCTTTTGCCTGTGTTTGATGAGTTTTTCAGTGGACATGAGGAATTTTACTCCATTTATATTCATTGCATTTTGGGTTTGTATCTCAACATTCTCTGTTTATATTTCCTATACTTTTGGAGGGATGGAAAGAGAAGTCATTTTCGATGAGGTCCAAGTTCTCCAAATGCAGCAATTGGAATAGCCCCCTCTAATTTCACTCCAAGGCATAACTAAGATCTCAAGTGAGCACATGGCGAGTGTGTGGGTGGCAGCCCACTCCTTCACAACCGTAGTAGTGCGACCCTCTCCATGACTCTAGTAGAGGAATTTCATTTTCTCTATAAAATATAAAATTAAGACCTTGCTTAAAATCAAAGAACGATATTCTCTCCTCTTGCAAACATGCAGAGCAGCTGATAATGGAGCAATACCAGCCAAACACCTAAAGCCATTTTCATTAATGTCCAAAACCAGAAAAAGGTTGAGCTATTATAAATCTCACTATGAGAGAATAGAAGAAACATTCATCATCTCATGTCTCAAACCACACATATCTCACATCGAAAAAGCGTCTCACATTAAAAAAACTAGCTCCCCATGCTTGAATACAAATTTGAACACAACTAATATTCAACTATTTTTATTTGTGTTTAATGCGAATAAATTGAAATAATCAACTATTATTAGATTTACTTGTGTTAAATGTGAATAAGTTTAAATAAACAATAATTTTTAGATTTATTTTTGTTTAAACACTTAATTATTTTTTAGATTTAAATTAAACTCAAATAACAACTATGAGGAGATTGGTTTTCATTTGTCTATTTTTTTGGTATGATAAGGGTTTATTTTCATTTTTGTTGCAACCTCTACCCATTTTTTATCATTGAAATGATTCACAACACAATGTGATTTATACAAAGCCTCGAGGTATGTCACTTCCATGGTTTCAATGAATTTTTAAAGAAACAATTGTAGTTCTTTTTTTTTTTTGATCGGTAAAAGGCCGAAGCCAAAATTTTATTATAAAAAAGAATATCACACCTTCATTCTATGTGGGCACTAGTAGGAAAGAATGGAGGGAAGAAAACCTTTGGTCTAGCCCAGATCCTTTAATGGATCAGAAAAGTAATATTGATATTTTACCTAACTAATGTTTATTCTCCAAGAAATGTACATTCCTGGTTACATACATTTCTGGGATATAGTGGAAATTTCTTAAGATCAGCCTTTATACATCCTATATGCTGAAGATTAGACCTTTCCTCTTTAGATTTCCTTGCTAATGTATACCATGTCGTATGAATCATAGAGATCAGGATTATGCTTGCACATGAGCCCTGTTGCCCCTCCTAGCTCGTATAGAAGCAATCACGTTCCTTAATTCTGCAAAATAGAGCACCTAAACACACCTTACAACCAATACCATTGTTGGTAGCACTATAAATCCTTACTTATCAATAAATTGTCAACAATTAAATTCAACCTTCCACTCTTAGTTATTGAAATCACCCTCCCGTAAAGGGTATTGTACCTTGATTCATCTCTTATTTTGGGACCACATATGCCACTGTTTGTTTTAGTCAATGTAAGAGTTACCAAGGCTACAATAACCTGAACAACAGGTGGAGTAACCAGATATTTCAGAGTACATAAATATTCATATATGAAACAAAACTTAAGAGCTAAAGTCATCATGATTATACTGTCAGAACAAGTATCAATGACATCTCATACATTTCCATCTGAGCCTGTATGTCGTTGAGCCTTTACATTGATTGTATAGATCGTGATATTAAATATGGTGTATATAAATATCTTACCAGAAAAAATACAACCCTATCCTCCTTCACAACTAATTTCCTATATGAATGTAAGGCTGCCAGAACCTAGAAGGACAAAGCAATTCACAAACATGACAAATTCATGTCAGAATAAAGGACAATTGCTAGGCTATTTTAGCTTTGAATATAACATAGGAAACCAAATCTACAAAGCTTCAGTCAAAGTAAAGAGTAACACCAAAGGTCCACCATTGACTCGACCAAAGATCTTAGTGAAGTAGAGAAACAAAAAAATCACACAGTTCACAACCCTTCTGCTATTTAGGAATCAGTTCCTTATAAATGTATGAATTAATCTAAATTATAAAATTTAAAACAGACTGAATATATATATATATATACAAGAAAGGAAAAACAATGATGTCCTGTCCACTGAATCATTCCATTCTTATCATCACCTAAGCTAGCACAAGATATACTACTATGTAACTTAATCTATTACATGTTAATTTAGCCTAACCGAGAAGGAATTTAATCCTCCTTTTTTGTTCACTTAAAAATCATGCAAGAGCACTAGGAGATAGCTAAAAACAAGTCCTGCAGATACATTCGAGTTAGTAATAGCCATGTATACAAGGATATATAAATAGTTTAGCCCCATATTATACAAGGGTCTATTTAAAGTATACTGAAAGAGTGTATTACTACAAAAGAAGATTAAGTTCCTCATAAGACAATCTTATAGTATCCAACCCCTTCCTATTAAAATATAGAAAAGATACTACCCTATTTCTATCAGAGAACCTCGACTAATCCTCTTCCATGTCCGACAGGTCCACAATGTCCTTTGCACCGAAATGAAAGGTCCTCTTCCCAGTTAGACTCGGTTCTACACGACTACGCGAGGGCCCCATATCATTTTTGTTCATGCCTTTTACCCACGCAACTTTGATAATCACCTATGGAAGCACTTGGAATTTTATCCAAAGGGATATCATATGTGGGTGCAGGGGTTTCATACCCTTCTTCCTTAAGATAGTCAATCCACCAATTAGGGTAAAGGGCCTCCTTAATGTGAAGCTATTTTAGTAGGAAATCCACATTTCTGCGGATGGTGGACATTCATTCATTGAACTTAGCTTCGTCCCTCACCATTAAAACTGGCCTCTTGGTGATATTAAATTCCTTATTGCCATAATCCTCTGGAAAGGGGATAAAAATCCTTTCATCTATGCTACCAATAGAAATCTCTAAGAGACCTAAAATTTACTCAAAAAGAATTAATCCAAGGAGAATTACCTCACTTTTACAAGTGCCTTCTCGTAGCAAGATCATTGAGAATTCCGCAATGATGTCGTAACTTACCTTGTAGCAAAATTCTTGACTGAAGTGCTCTTCCCCCATGATTACTTGAATTTCCTTGAGAGTGAAGTCGTCAACATCCTTGAGGACCCTATAGTACCATCTCTTTGCCTTAATTTCACCATGAAATTCCATGAGTCTGTTATCACTAGTAGATCTATACCAGTTTGATATGCGACTCCATTGCTAGAGTTTTCAACATGAAATCTAAAGCCTACCTTGGAAAACTAAATTCTACATACCAATGTATATAGAGAAAAAGTCTGAGTACTAATCGCGGAGAACCATCAATTCACATGATTCCTTGTGAGGTAGCTCCTTCATAATTAGACCTATGACAAAGTCATTTGAAGTGTTCATTCATTATTATCCTTCCATCATTTGAAGTAATTATTACCAATTCATCCTGCGGGTAGAGGTTTCCAAGGCTAGCCTTAAGGCTTTGTTTAGATAAATATATGTACATAAGAGTGTATATACATATATATACATATACATACATAGATATACATATATATATATATATATATATGTATGTATGTATGTACATATACATATATATACATACATAGATATACATATATATACATATATACATATATATGCATACATAAATACATATATATACATACATACATACATACATATATATACATACATACATACATATATATATTTACATATCTATATCTATATATATATATATATATATATATATATATATATATATATATATATATATATATATATTTACATATCTATATATATATATATATATATGTAAATATATATATGTATGTATGTATGTATGTATGTATGTGTGTGTGTGTATGTATATATATACTTACATACATATATACATATATACATATATATACATATATACATATATATACATATATACATATATATACATATATACATATATATACATATATATACATATATACATATATATACATATATATACATATATATATATATATATGTATATATATATATACCTACATATATATATATATATATATATATATATATATATATATATATGTATATATACATACATACATATATGTACACATACATACGCACATACATACATACACACACACACACACACACACACACGTATATAAACATATATATCTATATCTATATCTATATCTATAAATATGTATATGTATATATATTAAAGGATAATTTTTTTTCTTGGGTACCTAATAGCATTAGTCTGATTTCAAGAGAGGTCTAAAACTAGTTTCTTAAGTGTGAGGGGCATAATGATTCACAAGAGTATGCACATAGTAAATCATTTGCTAATTTGATGAAAGAGTTAAAGATAGAACAAGAATATTTGTGTATGAATTTGTTTTTTAGCTCTTTATGAGGGTATGAAAATGAATGGTTGAGAAGATCTTTAGACTATCATTTTCCTTCCTAGGAGGATCTTATTGCATACTTTATTAACTAATATGCATGTTTTTATGACCTTTCCTTATTTGTCAAAGACCCAATAAGCATTATAAAGCAAAAGGGAGAGTCAATTTTATATTTTTAAAAAGGTGTAACTCCATTTCCTAAAATCCGTAAGGAAGAGAGGTCATATGTATTAGTTTGCATTGACATGTTTTGTCAATCCTTTGAGTATGGGGTAAACTTTTTTCTAAAGGAGCTTAAGCCTACAAATCTTGATTAGGCTTTTTGTTTTAGTTTTCAATCACTTGAGGTGGTTTATGACTAAGTTGAAACTATAAGTATGGGCTATAAATATTTTCTAGTTGCTACATGTTTAAAGGGGCATACAAACCTTCTTTAAAATTTACATCATATCACTCCAAGGATCAATGGCATATTTGAAAATATGGATGAGCATGGATCATGCTTGTCTTACCTATAATTTTCTTGTTCTAATAATTATTTTTTGGTGGTTTGATCATAGTTGTGTAAGAGCTGGTAGCGAATTCATGCGAGATATGCGAAACATTTCATATTGTAGCTTAAAAAATAAAGACATCACCAGGGCGAGTATAATCAACCCTCCACAAAAGTTATCAATAGTTTTTCTTAAACAATCATTATTAGTGTTGTGTTCCACCTTTTCTTTAGGTCTTTGTTGTCTCTAAGTGTTTAAAATTTCCAATTTTGAGGGCTTAAGGGTCAATATGAAGAGTTTGGCCTTTCCCTTAAAGTGCCTTAAATTTCTAATTTGCATGTTGATGATATATATATATGGACTTGATTCATGCACATGATTCAAGAATGGGGTAATCTATTAGTGCATGTAATAAGAATATGTGTTGGGTATCCTTGGGTTGAAGAACTTAATGAGTATACAAGTGAATGTAAGGCATTTTAGTTTGATGAGGTTATATTTCACTTACTAATTGTGAACTGGTTTCACCTATGAGTGTGTCTTTAATTTGGGACATCAATGAGTGTGTGGAGTTAAGTGGAATACAAAGGTTAACTTAACTTGAAGATCAACATGTTGCACTTTAGTTTGAAAGTATACCTAAGTTTGAAATATTTTAATTTGAGGTGCACAAAGAGATTTTTTTTGCAAGTTAGAATTAGATGGAGTTTGTGATGTTTAGTTTTAGTCTTAAATCACTTGATAAACTATGAGAAAATGACAAGTTCTATTTTTTAGGAAAAAAGGTTCCAATTTTTTTAAAAAAATAAAAAAGCAGATTCCACTTATCTATGTAAAAATGATTTGAAATGATTTATATTTAATTTATATACACATATATACAAATGAATGGATAACTATCCCCAAAATGATTTTAATATATTTATTTTCTATCTAATAAAAAAATAGAATCATATATGAATATTGTCATTTATTAAAAATATGCTTATTTTTAATAATGTAAGTGATATTTAAAAATATTATACTTAAAAATGTTTAGAAATTTATTAATTGAGTATTTGAACAAAACTAAAACACCAATATATGATTTTTCTTTGTTTATCTACCCAACTGCATTTAGCAGCTTATAAAATCATACCCCTCCTGCAAAAGCCGCGCTAAAATTTACCACATCTCAAGAAGATAATCCAATAGGGTATGGAAACTTGAACAATCTTGAAAACTTAATGCAGTAATCAATAACAGTTCTATAAGATCATATACCAGAATGGCGTTAAAGCTGGTGATGTGAGCATCGTAAACTGTTGAAACTGGGCAGTTTGCATTCATCTTTGTGCATATCATTTAGATCATATCGTAGATGTAATAACTTTATAAATAATAATATCTTCGATAATTTCGATAATTTTTAAGAGAGATGGGTTCTTGTGAAGGTTATTTTTAAACATGGGTCAATGAGTTTGATACAGAATTACATAGTTGAATGCTGAAAGCAATATCTTAATTTGACTTGTTATGAAAAATATCTCATAATTATCGAAGATATTATTATTTATAAAGTGTGTTAAAAATATTGTATTTATAAATAAACCTCCAATACATGTAAATAAATACATGTTTTATTAATATTTAATTTTAGAAATCTATGTTAAAATATTTGTATTAATTTTGAAGGTGGTTTTGGTTGTTCATGTGTTATGTCAAAAACTATATTGTACAAAGTGTAGTATTGGTTGTGCATAGTGACCTATTATTTTATTTTTCAGTAAAAGAGATTTAAATTTATTAATTGAAATAAGAAGATATTATATAAAGATTTCCGAATAACAATAGCTATCATAAAAAAAATTACAAGAAAAATCAAAGAGGTTTCCCACAAATCCACTACCACCAAGAACTTCAAAACCTAACAAGAGGTAAGAAATAGGAATAGTGATTAACCATTATCATTTCAAAGGATTAGTAGACCAACCAAGATCTAAGAATTTGAAGATGAAGAAAAGAAGAAATGAAGACTTCATTCTTATAACAAGAGAATATAAACAAAATCATTCTCTACTATCAAAATTATCTTCATAACAAACTTATATACATAATGAGACAAAGGAAATATAGACCATGCTAGATAATCTTTAAATAAATCCTCTAGATATAACATCTATAACTCAATACTCATTACCATAAAAAAATAAAAAATGAAACAAGATACATCTAAAAATAAGGTCAACAAAACATATTAAAAATATCACTACTAAGAGGATCAATAGAAGGGAATGAGATTACTCCTATAAGATACATCGAGCCACAATTAATTTTTGTAAGAAAAATATTCTAAATAAGTATATGTTGAACTCACATTAACCTAGGTTTAGTATCCTTGGTCTTCCTATGAAAACCTCATCAAAGAGTAACTATCTCAAGACATAACCTCTAAGAAACAAAAGATACATCGAGCCACAATTACTCTTTTTAAGAAAAAAGTTCTAACTAAGTATATGTTGGACTCACATTAACCTAGGTTTATTCTCCTTGGTGTTCCTACAAAAACCTCATCAAAGAATAACTATCTCAACATATAAGCTCTAAGAAACAAAGGATATACAATTTAGATCCCAATTTAGAAGATCAAGAAATAGTCCACTAGTCAACCCATCCTATCTAAACTTTGATTACATGACCATAATGTCTAGAAGATCCAAGTTAAAATGATTTCTACACTCAATATTACAAGAGTACTAAAAATTACCAAAAAGATCATATTTCTTAATTAATATACAATCCTAGAACTCAACATGATGTGATCTACATATCGATAAGAGAAGATCACATATATAAAATGAAAATATCTACTCCTAAGAGAACATGAATCACTCCAAAAACTTAGTCAATTATTTATTTCATTGCTAAATAATAACATTCATCGTCTAAAATAAGGTCCATTTTCCAAAAAAATAAAATCATAATTAACACCTAAAGAAAAGACTTCAAGAAGGATCCATGGTAACATGATGCTAAATCTCCAAATCACATTAATAGAACCATCTCATATCAATAGCACTAAAGACGCAAATGAACTAGATCACTACATACAATAACTAGGATTAAAAATATCCGATGACACCAAAAACAATTATAGAAGATCATCCATCACTAGGTGATGAATATAGATCAATAAAAATTCTCCCATTGAATTGTTACGCTTAGATATACATGGAATCATGACAATAATATTATAAATTAAGATCAACCTTAGAATAAGACAATTATAACACCATAAACTCTAAACAACAAAGTAGAATCAATATTTTCAAGCTATGAAGATAATTTATGATTTACATTATTGTAAAGTGGAAAATTGGACCCTAGTGGTTCCCAACCATATTACAAAGAAGGGGAAAAGGGTTGTGGATAGGGGTTTTCCTTAGTCAAACCTCAGTTGAGGAATCAACCTTGAAAGATTGTAATTGCAAATGCTTAAATGTAAATAATGGAAATGTATACCTTGTAGATATACAATTTTTTGATGATGGTTGCTTTCCTTCTTGAATGTAATCACAAGTGTTGCATGAATTGGCATGTAACATGAAGAAACCCTAACACACACACATGCTTGCAAATGAATGTTGTAATGTTTCTCCAATGGATCAGTGAAGAAGACACATGAAGGAGAAGAGGACTTGATGAATTATTGAAGGCTTGAACACTTTAATGCTTGATGATGATAATAGAGACCTTCCACTTGTTTACCCAATTTTTTCTTATCTTCGCTTATGCAAATAAGAGGACTAGATCCCCTTTTATACTTGCCTTGGAGGGTTTAATTTTCCTCTCACCAAAGGTCGACATAGGTGAAATTAAATCTCAAATAAAAAATTGGGTCCAAGGGTCGGATGGACCCATTTTAGAGTCACCCAAAGAGGGAGGACAGGGGTGCCACACCCTTGTTCAAAGGTGATAGGGGTGCCATGCCCCTATCCTGCCCTATTTTGGGGCTTGGATAGGGTCACAAGGTGACACAAGGGCTGAAATAGGAAGAGATTTAGAAGAATGATGCAGAGAGGGGTCCCAATTGAGTAGGGAGATGCAGTCGCTAGGGTGATGGCCTAAAATGTAGACAAAATTGCAAGGGTCACAATTTTATGATGCTACATTTAGCCCCAGTTTAGTGGGAGTATGACTTATGCCAATACTATCAGTAAAGTAGAAGATAGAGAGATATGAAGATGAGAGATGTGGAACAATACCACAAGGAGTATAAGACATCACTAATCCTTAGGAACAAAAGCCCCCAATCTTAGGATCTTAACTCACTCAAACATATGAAACAACACACAAGACAAAAAGAACAAGACAAACAAGACAATACAAAGCACAAAATATACACGACAAAACAAAACACAAGACCACAAATCAACTAGCTGAAGGGACCTCGATACTCAAATGTCTCAACAACTAATTGAAACACAAAGACAAATGCCATCACATAAACACCAATAACTACATAAAAGAGAAAATATGGCATCATCCATAAACCATCAATAGTAAAATTATGAGTTCATGAGAGGAAGAAGAGATAGAACATGAATGCACATTTTGGTGATCCATGAGAAGAAAGGCGAACAAAAGGAACCATGGACATCTCGCCTCTAGAACTAGGTGATCCATGGAGAAAAAAGGACATGGAAAACTAGCTCCTAGATTCTGCCTAGGTGATTCATGTAAGGGAGGAGAGTGAGAACAACATTAGTTACACTCAACCTCATGCGCGTGTGTGAAAGTGAGGTTTGAAGCACCTCATAGGAGTCTATGATCGAGTATGATACAACTTGTATAAGATGTATAGTACAAATTTCAAGAAAGGTGTGACATCTCGCTCTAAGAGACGTTGCTCTGGTTCTGAGAATAAGCATCCTAAATAAGAGAAAAGTGGCAAAATATCGCTCTAAGAGGCTGCCTTCTGGTTTCGAGAATATCCCACTGTATAAGCGAAAAGCGGTGACATATCTCTCTAAGAGGTTGTCCTCTAGTTCCGAGAATGACCCACTGTATAAGAGAAAAGTGGCGACATATCGCTCTAAGAGGTTGGCCTCTGGTTCTGAGAATGACCCACTATATAAGAGAAAAGTGGCGACATATAGCTCTAAGAGGTTTCCCTATGGTTCTGAGAATGACCCACAGTATAAGAGAAAAGTGGCAACATCTCGCTCTAAGAGGCTGCCCTCTGGTTCCAAGAATGACCCACTATATAAGAGATACAATGCGTGAGAGAAATATAATACAAAAGGACCAATGTGGGTGCCACCCCTTAAGATGTCAATGTATTTTAATATTGATATCTTAAGGAAAGTACAACAAGGATACCTACTTTTGACACCAAGAAGATATCCATCATGCAACAATGTCATAAATCCAAGCAAGAGAGGGAATACTCTTCAAGTAAGGATAAGATAGTTTAAAAGAGATATCTTTCTATGAGTGTAAAGGATATCCTTGGAGGAGAAGAGATCTTTGTGCAAAAGACATCTGCCTCCAAGAGGAGTTGTCTTAGAAAAATATAACATCTTCTAGAACAAAGCACAAAAGAGAACAAGAATTCAATCCTTCCTGCTATTTCTAGGTGAAAGGGATTCTTGATGAAGGATGACTCACTTTTATCCCAATTGGGATGGGTGAATTTATTATAGATGTACATTACCAAGTGTGAAAGAGGTTGTAGTCAAGGACTTACACCTCTTGTATAAGAGAGAACCCTTGAGAAAACAACAACAATTTCACACAACAAATGAAATCAAGTCATAAAATGCACACCATCCGCAAAATAGGAAAGAGTGGATCCTTAGAGAGAGAGAGAGAGAAAGATCATTGCCCCCAAAGTGTAGTGAAAATGAGAAGAGCTTACACAATCTTCTAGAGAGATTAAACATAAGCAAATACACAATGTATTTACATGAACGCATGCAAGAAAATATATTAGTATATGTAAAATACACGTCTCAAGAAGTGGTAATTTTCTAAGAGAAGAGAGAAAGAGAATCACATATTCCCCAATGGGAATTAGTCATAAGACCATATCATTGTAAGAAATGATAATTTCACATATGAAAAATGCAGCCCCTAAAGGAAATAATGATAAATGAGATAGAAAGAAAGAGAAAGGAGAAAAATCCTTCCCCCCCAAATGAGAAGAACAAGGAGAAGTGTTACACATCTTCTAATGGTGATTAGTTTCAAGCGATATTCCTTCCTAATGGAACAAATCCTCTCAAGGAAGGGACATGTACTTCACGAGAGATCATTCCATGCTAGAGGGCATATCATACTTGTTAATAATTGAAACCATAGAAGAGGTGAGTTTTCCAAGAGAATTAAGGCAAGAGAAGAAACTGTGGATTACCCATTAAAGATTTTCCTCTCCAAGCAAAGAAGAAAAGCAAAGAACAATTATATGCTCACATAAGAGTAACTCTATGCAATAAAGGAGATCTAATAATGAATAATGCACAAAGATAGAGATAAATCCATAGAAAGAAGAAGGAAAGTGAACTTCATGTTGCTACCCCAAGGTATTTAAAACTAAAATAACACCACCACAATGATAAAGATCCCCCAATTAAGTTGGCTACTTATGTCATAGGGTGAAGAGAAACATGAAGGGAAATAATTGTTAAGGCACTATGTTTTTGCCAAGAAATACAAATAGATCTATTGTAAGACAAATTTGTGCAAGATCATATTGCTTTTGAACAAATTTCTTAAATGCATGACATTTTCCAAAAGAATGTAAATATGAATCATGAAAAATGCAATATTCGTCACCTTTCACTTGCTCAAGATTGTTGTTCAACTTTTTAGGAGGAAAGGAAGTGTTCTTATCATATTTAAATCTCCAATAGATTCTTGTAGCTAGTCTTTCGCGATGATAAATATGTTTTAATTCATATTATTGACATGGACGAGAAAAATTGTTAGAAAAAGAAGGATCATTATCCATGATTCTAATTGTTCCATTGTCTATGCCTTCATGAATAGATTTCTAAAAAATCAGGGTAATTATCGTCATTGTGATCATGGGTTCAATGAAATGAGAAAAAAAGATGTTTTGAAGAAGAAGAACTCTTGTGGGCTCTTTTGATTTGTTGTCTTAAGAGAAGGTTTTGAAAGTTTTGGAGCCTAAGGAGTTCGTCCATAGGGAGAGGAGTCTCATTTCCTAGGCCTTCTGTAATAGATTATGTGGGAGGGTTTATAGGAACACGAATTCCTTGTTCAAACTTCCCAAGTCCTTGTCCTCTGAAACCTTTTTTTGTTATTATATGAAAGCCACGACTATAAGAATGTTGCAAATGACTAATTGCAGGAATATGATCATGAATTTCTTTGAAATCTGATGTGTAAGGGGGAATAAAAGGATTTGTAGATGAAGAAGGAATATCATTTGAAGGGACATTCTCCTTTCTAGATCATTATGCTTATCCATTTTAGGAGATTCGAAATGAGAATCTTCATCATCTAAAGGCTCATTTTTACTTATTTCTATGTGAGGAGAAAGACCATTAAGAAACTGCATAGCATCATCCTCTCTACATATATTTTCATGTTGAAGATAGGTCCTAAGAGAATAAGGAGGGTCTAAAGATGTAAGAATGTTAATGTTTTGATTTTTTCCCCCTTGCTCAAGGGTATGCGTATGCAAAGAAGATGGACCCATGCTTCTTTCCAATGCTTGCTCTATTTTAAAAGGATCATTGGTTGAAGATTAGCTCTCATCGCATTCACACAAGATACTCTAGGAAAGGTACAAGGATTAGGATCTCTAAGGTTGGGATCTACAAAAGCCTTAAGGTGATTAGCATATGAATGAATTTTGTTAATAAAAGCACCATAATACAACATAAATGATACATGAAAACTTTGAGATCAAATTGAAAAGGAAATGACTTTGAAATCCTAACAACACAATATGACCAAGTGATATGAATGAAAAGAAGCAACATGAAATGAAAGAAGCCATTATCCAACACATGATTGTAATAAATGTATGTTAAAAATAATGTAATCATATGTGAAATAGAAAATATGTCTTATCCATTGATTTCCATTGAAAGTCTCTTAATTAAAATCTTAATTTGCTGAAAAAGAAGATCTAGAATTAGGACCCCTTTTATGAAAATTAATTTAAAAGTTGAGAGTGTTGAAATTTGAATTTTTTTTCGATCTTAAGAGGTGTAAAAATTGATAAACTACACCAATTTCCTGGATTTAAGCAGAAAAATATAGTCAATTCTGACCCGATATTTCGCGGAAAAAAGCTAGGGACTATGCGTAAGTTATGTATGGTCGGACCAAATTTTTCCAAAATTTTCAAGGATGACATAAATTATTATTTTATTGTAGAATCAAAAAAAAAAAACCGATTTGGAGATGTCTAGATAGGTCAAATTAGTAGTCAAAGGTCGAAAAGCAGAAACTTAAAATTTAGGGTTGTGTTATTTAACCACTTAATTTTTAGAATGAAAAGATAGATTTGAATTGCAATTTTGAAATAGAAATCAAATCTGAAACAAGCAAATAAAATGGTATACTTTACAAGCTTAATTTCCTCAAAATGAAAAATTAGGGTTTTTATGCAAATAACCTCTAAAATTTACAAAAAGATCAAACTTGGAAATGAAAATTTGAAATTCAAACTGAAATTATTCAGATCTAACAATAAGAAATCAGACTTAAGATGTAAGGCATCGGGTTCACTAAAATGTAAAGTGGAAATTTGGAACCTAGTGGTTCACCACCTAGGAGAGAGAAAGGAAATCACTAGGATGATTTTCACCTAATGCAAAAATGCACTTTACAATCAAAAGAGGGATTGAATCCACTAGATTCAAATCCAAGGGAAATAAGGATGTGAATGCTAAGTGGATTTCAAGTGTTGGAATGTAATTTGCCCTCTTTTGTAAATAGATATGTTGAATTGTTCACCATGTAGAAAAGGAAGACAAAGTAGATGAAATAAGGAGCTACCAATTCAGGATCACACTATAATATTGGATCTGAGATATTTAGATTGATACAGATTTGCCCTACAAATTCAGAGAAAATTCATCGAGACTATGTGTAAGTTATGCATGGTCCTTCGAAAAATCCGCGAGTTGAAAAGGGTTTTTCTGTCTTTGCAAATGAAGCCTAAATCTACAATTACAGTCGCGCACCTACATCCTACACACAAAAAAGAAGGGAAGAAGGGAAGAATGGTTGTAGATAGGGGTTTGCCTTAGTCAAACCCCGGTTGAGGAATCAACCTTGAAAGAAAGTAATTGCAAAGGCTTAAATGTAAATAATGGAAATGTATACCTTGTAGATCTGCAATTTGTTGATGATGGTTTCTTTGCTTCTTTAATGTAATCACAAGTGTTCCATGAAATTATGTGTAACATGACAAAACAATAACACAGACACATGCTTGCAAATAAATGTTGTAATGTTGCTCCAATGGATGAGTGAATAAGACACATGAAGGAGAAGAGGACTTGATGGATGTTTGAAGGCTTGAACACTTGAACGCTTGATGGCAATAATAGAGACCTTTTGCTTGTTTACCCAATTTTTGCTTATCTTCACTTATGCAAATGAGAGGACTATATCCCCTTTTATACTTGCCTTGGAGGGTTTATTTTTTCTCTCACCACTGGCTGACATAGGGAAAATTAAATCCCAAATAGAAAATTAGGTCCAAGAGTCAGATGGACCCATTTTAGGGCCACACAAAGAGAGAGGATAGGGGCGCCACACCCTTGTCCAAGGGGGCTAAGGGCACCATGCCCCTGTCCCACCCTATTTTGGGGCTTGGACAGGTCACAAGGTGACACAAGGGCTGAAATAGGAGGAGATTTGGAAGAATAATGCAGAGAGGGGTCCCAATTGAGTAGGGATATGCAGTCGCTAGGGTGAGGGCTTAAAACGCAGTCAAAATTGCAAGGATCGTAATTTTATGACGCTACAATTATATGAATCAATTTGTCACCATAAGCTATGCATTTATATAAATAACCATATTGTCTGAGAGCTCCAATCATATACAAGGAACCTCCATGACACGATGTAATTTATTTACACAAATAGCCATTTCATGCTAGAGATCCAAGAATACAAGAAACCTCCATGACACCATGATAACACCCAAATATACATGGATCAAATTGCTATTCAGTCTGGAATGTATATACCCCATGCCTATTAAATGTAGCCAATGTGAATGAATGACCTAACCATAGAGAGATCCATGTTATTTTTTTTAGTTTTAGACTATTAATATATTGAAAATCTGCATTGCCAATGTTGTGTGCATGTCTAAATGATGTGCATGTTGTAACTTATAATTTACGAAGTTATCTTTTATTAAATTAGACCCCTATATGGCACATGTTCTACAATGATTCAGCAAAGGTGTTAGTAAATTGCCAATTTGGTATAGTAGCTGATATGTACACTAAAGTGAGGACACAACCATTTGAAAGCCTTTTTAGTGTTGCATTGTGTTGCAGAGGTCTACCACTCACTTTGAATGGAAGACTATAGAAAAATAAAACACTAAAAGGTATCAAAAAACTGCATGTCCTGATTGCAACATACATGCCAATTTTCTACAGTGACCAAAATGTGGCTAGGCCCACCCCAACAAGTTGCATGCCATAGTGTCTAAAGGGGACAATCTGACTATATGGCATGGCTTCACTATGCCACATTATACATGTAACCCAACTTGCATTGATCTTCCATGATCACCCTACACTTTGCCAAGCTCAAACATTAAATTTGTGTCTGTTCCCCTTACTTCAACCATGTTGCAAGCAAATCTCAAGTTCTTTTACATTTAATGCTACTACATCATCAGCAATACATCTAACTTCATTTCCTTTCAGTCCCACATCTTTTCAAGTGTTTGAAATATTAGGGTCCCATACATGTTCCCTCTCTATCTATGCAACTATCTCTCATCTTTCAAGTCAAGCTTAGCATGGACAACAGTCTCCCAAGTTCCAATTTAGAGATGGCTACACCCTAGTTCTTTGACAATTTATCTCCACCCTAGATTCAATATAACACGCAAACACTTGAAAGAAATTTTAGTATTAAATTATGTTGTAGAGGTCTACCATTCAGTTTGAAAGGTAGAATGCAACAAAATTCAGCAAAAGGGTTTGAAAACTACATGTTCATAGATTAAGACTTGATATTTGAAGGACTATATGGAGTATATGTTATTGTTTACCATTTGTTCAGCTAATAGGGGTTGAAAGACTTCAAATTATGGTTGCATGAACTATGTTTTCATTGATAAAGAAGAGTTGATTGCTTCAAATTTACAATTACATGACAAGACAAGTTAGGAAGGACATTAGATGAGGTGTTGAATGATTTTAGTCCCACTTGTTGTACATATAACTTTTATATATATTTTGATATGCATATGTATATGTATTCAAATTAAATATCAACTCAAATGTGTGAATTTAATATTTTCTAAATGATTGGGTGGAATATTTCTATTCTTTAAATTAAAACATGACATGTATTGGGTGCATAATTCTCCACTATAAGTGCACAAAAAATGATTTTATAATAATGTTGTCCCAAATGCTAGGGGAAGCCAACTGAGATAAGGTTTTGTGAAAATTTTTCAAATACCACTAGAATTTTGAAGGAGGAATTGGATAATATATTAAATCAAAGGAATGGAACTGAATTAATTAAACACTAGTATAATATAGATTAGCTACGTATGTACAAAATATTGTCAACAATTTTACATCATCATACTTCAAATGGTCTTATTCATATATATATACATTTGTACACACACACACACACACACACACACACACACACACATATATATATATATGTTTATAAATACAAAAAATTGTACTTCATTATAGTGTTAATTTCTAGGTTGGCAAACCTTGGTAGTCATGATGCTCATTCAGATTTCAAGTATGTTTTCAATTGATTAAAAAAAATTAGCCTTTTTAGTTTACAAACTATATTTGATATGTGATAGCATGTCATTTAGATAATAGGTCCACTTATTGTATATTGTGGACCTTCAAACATAGGGTGCGCATCCATAAGGTCCTCCCTCCTACACAACTACCTAAATATGAAACAAACACTTTATAAGGCAAAATAAAAAATAGAATAAAATACACACAAAATCATATTGCAAATTGAAATAGAAATGATAATGTGCAAATTTGTATGTTAAGACCAAGTACAATGTGCAAGAAAATTTTGATTCCTCAATTTGCATTATCATTCATTTTTATGGTTTCAATCTATTTTCTTTCATTTCTAAATCACCTATGACCAAGACAATTCAACAACCAAAAGCTTTGCTTTAGAACGCCCAGTTTTGACTTGGTTAACCTTATACCATGTGAATAAGTTTAGATCAAAGGTAAGGTTATATAAATGTCTTAAAAATTTGTGTCAAAACTACCCCAATTATGTCTTAATGGTTTGTCCAAATTAAGAAACTATTGACACCTTGGCAAAATCATCATATTACACATACACACATTTAAACACCAACATATATAGATGTATATAATTGGTCCCATTGCATTAACTTCCCTTCTTAGTGGTTATCGTTTGCATTTTTAATAGTATCTTTTACTTCCCTTCTCACTTGATTTTTAGTAGTATATATATATAGATATAGATATATACATGTATATATAGAGACAAACATGTATATATAGATACATACATCTATATATAGAGACAAACATGTATATATAAAGATATACATGTATATATAAATATGTACATGTATATATAGAGACATATATGTATATGAAGGACAAATGAAAGCTAAATTTAGAATGAAAACATTTGCAAATTGAATTGGTTTACATAGTAAACACATGTACATGCACAACAAACTAGGGACAACTTAACTTTACAAATACTACCAAATGTGTAATGAAGTATAGATTTTGTACTTCATTATAGTCTTTATTCTAAATTTTATGAAACAAGTTTATTGCTTTATGAACACTACAAAATGAAGAATTGATTTTTACTTTAAGGGATTGTGCAAGTGTTCTTAAAAATGTGACTTGAAAAATAATGGATATAAATTTTTCACTATGAAAAAGAAGCATGAATATTGAAGGAGTCACTTGATGTAAGTCCAAGAACAACATATAGATCACAAAAAATGGAAACAAAACATATAGCATCATATACTCGTAAAACAATATGGGAACAACAATTAATTAATACATAAACATAATCTCTCTCTCTCTCTCTCTCTCTCTCTCTCTCTCTCTCTCTCTCTCTCTCTTTCTCTCTCTCTCCTCTCTCTCTCTCTCTCTCTCTCTCTCTCTCTCTCTCCTCTCTCTCTCTCTCTCTCTCTCTCTCTCTCTCTCTCTCTCTCTCTCTCTCTCTCTCTCTCTCTCTCTCTCTCTCTCTCCTCTCTCTCTCTCTCTCTCACACACACACACACACACACACATAATCACATATCACATATCAACATGGGAACAACACTTCATTTGTGTGTCTATAAACAGTGAAGTTGAAACAATAAGGAATAGGACATCATCATATTTCAAAGGACTATGACCAAGCTAATTAAATACTAGTACAATATGATAATAGCATTAAAAAACAAATTGATTCTACAAATATATCACAACAAAGTGATAACAAAACACATCTGTATCATGGATAATACATAGACAAAACATGAGAGATGGAAACACACCATAATGGGTAAGTAAAACACCTTGAAATTGCATTGGAATGCATAATTTACACATAATAGTAATTGTGGGATGGTGAAACATAACAATAACTTGCAAAATACCCACATAGTCAGCAATATATATATATATATATATATATATATATATAAACACTTAAATTTGATTAATTAATTTATATAAATTTAATCCTTTTGGCCGCATATATTAATTAATTAATTCTCTTACCCTTCATCTATTAAACAAAATAAATGTCTATTTTATTTTATTCATATTCTCTTTTTCCTCCTAGTCATTTTATTTGAATTTGATCATTCATATAATTCAATCAGAGCACATGGCTCTATAAACTTCCATAAAACCTCCCATCTAGCCTAACCCACTAACCACCCCTGGGTTCTAACCAACCCTATCCTTTCAACCACCCTTGCTAGATGTGCACATTCCCTAATTTTCCAAATATTTGAAAAATAATCAATTTTGTTTGGGTTTTTCTCTCCCAAATGGATGTGTATTTTATTAAACTTGCAATCTTGAGAAATGGCACTTGGTCTAGAGAAGGGACATTTGTCATCTCTTGCATTTCCACTTGTCCTCGAGTGGGACAAGTGGCACATTTCTAAGCCTCCCCATTCCCTCATCCTTGTCTATTTAAACTGCTCATTTTCCTTCATTAATCATCCACTCATTTTGAAGCATATCGTTACCATGTCAATTTAAGATCATAATCCGTATGCATTTTGCATCCAAATTTAGCCCAACTTTGCATATTTCAACCATTATGGATCTTTTTTGGAGCACCCTTGGAAGCATGAAGATCGAGCCACACATCGAACCAAAGAACTATCAAATTGAAGGATTTTTAGAGTTTTCATTGTCATTGTTTGTCATTTATCTGTCTAAATTTCCTTTTAAAAGTGTCCTAATCTTGGGAGTGGTTGATTTTTGTGTTTTCTTAGATTGTTAGTTTTAGTATTTCAATCATGTTTATTAGCACACAATTTTCTATTTACTCTATGTGTGTGTGTACACACACACACACACACACATAGAGAGAGAAATATAAATGTATACATATATTATATAATATAGTAAAAGTAAAAGACAAATTATGATAGTTATTACACCAAAACAAATCATAGCAAGTCCTATAAATAAAATAATGATGTAATCTATAGAAAAACTTTGGCATAATCATATCTGATTATAAAACCTTAAAGCACATAGTTTGGGAAATCATGAGATCGAATAGACCAAATAGAAGATAAAAAAATCATATGATCGAATATACCAAAAAATAGACAAAATCATGAGACGAATTTTAGTAAAATAAAATTGAATAACACAATAAGAAACCCTTAAACCTTAAAAATGTAGATTTGTTTGATTTCTAAAGGTAATATTTTTCAGTGGTTCTCGAAAAAGAGATTAAAATTCCCATGATAATGTAATGTGTTTATGAACATAGATTTTGTAGTGTTCATAAACACCCATTTCATAAAATTCAAAAACTGGTGAGAAACCCTAATATTAAAGCACCCACAAATTTAGAGAAACATCTAACATTTACATATTAGAAGAAACCACAAAAATCATAAAATGCAAGTTGAGAATGAGAAAAGGAGCAATGTGGACCTTAGTGAGGTTTGAAACCTCACCTGGGTCTAAAAGAGACCCACTGAATCATCCACCCATGCATGCTTGGTGCCAAATGAAGATTTAGGTCCATTCTTGCAATGTATTTGGGAGAAGGGAAGTAGAAAATACTTCATCAATAAATAAATCCATTGCATTACAAACATTTCAAATGGTATTCATCATTATCCAAACCATGGCTAGTGGGAAGGGAAGTAAATGCTACTATTGAAATTCTAAGTTACGCTAAACAAGGAGAAGGGAAGCAAATGGATCTACTAAAATTCCAAATGATAACTAGAGATAAGGGAATTAATTGCTTTGGGACTAATTAAAGCCATCGACATTTACCTGTATTGGAGGAAATGAAGTGATGGCATCAAAAAACCAATCCATCGCGAAAGTGGTGTCTGTGGTGGCATGCTCTAGAAGCTAAGTGATAGTTGCAGAGTCCAAAAGAGAACATGTATAGGTCACAATAATATTGAGCACTCCAGAAGAGAAAAGAATGAAAGGAGATGAAGCAAAAGCAATGAATGCAAAGTGAGTGAGATTTGCATGGAGGAAGGTGGATTTAAGGGGAAGGCACACAAAGATAATGTTTGAGCCTAACAAAGTGTAGAGTGACAGTGAGATATTAATGCGATTTGGGTTGCAAGTATATTGTGGCATAGTGAAGCCATGCCACAAGGCCACACTATCCACTTTAGGTGTTGCACCACACAACTTGTAGGGGTAAGACCATGTTAACTTCTCTAACCCAACAATAGATTAATTGCTAAACAAATATCATAGAAACAAAACAAGAATAATGTTTACCTATCTGATTTGTAACTATTAATACATTGGGTTAATTAACAATAATAAATAGCGAAAGAAAAATCACATGAAACCAAACACATAAAGACAATAACACGGATAAGACCGATATACCCAGGAAATCCCAATGTGGAGAAAAACCTACAAATGTTGAATCTTCTATTCAACTTCAAGAGAAAAATTTCCTTCAGTAATTTCACCATAGTTTCTCCAACGATCTTACACATATAGACCTCTTGATGAAACATCAACATGCAATACAAGAGAAACTTTCCTCACACGACATGACCTAAGAGAAACATTCTTTACAAGATGCAAACTGGAACTTTCCTTACATGGTGCAAGAGAAAGGAAACTTGTCTCACATAAAACCACTCTTGATCTTAACCTCACAACTCTAGGAAATAGTCTATTTACAAAATAGAAAACATTCTCTTATTGACATTCAACTAGAGATGCACTTAAGAAACTTCCACAATCTACACATTCTGAACTATAGAAAACTCAACACTCCCTCTTAGTGAGGAAGGTGTTCTGCACAACACTCAACTTATCCCTAAAGAATACAAACTTACTCTTCATCAAATCCTTCACCATGATGTCTGCTATGTACTCATCCATAGGAATGTATTGTAACTTCATTGTCCCCTTCTCTACACAAGCTCTCATGAAGTGGTACTTGATCTCAATATGCTTTAACTTGTCATAAAACACTAGATTCTCATAGAGTTTGATACAACTCTAATTATCATTGTAAATGACTGTCAGATCTAGATCCTAATAAAAGAGCCCAAGTAGAAGTTTCTAAAGCCAGATAGCCTCACATGTAGCCATATTGGCTTCCATATGCTCAACCTCTGCAAAACTCAATGCAACTGACTTCTATTTCATGTTGTACCAAGATACTACTCCTGATCCCAAGCTAAAAACAACACCCTAAAGTGCTCTTCCTGTCAACTATATTGCCCACCCAATCTACATGAGTGAGCCCATCAAGCTTCAATCCATCATGCTAAATATACCTCACACCATAATTGATTATTTCTTAGAGATACCTTGAAGAAATTGAAAACTGAAATCTAAAGAAATCCATGATAAAAATTTGTCCTCATATTCAGAATTTAGATCTGTGATACCAAGTTAATTTCTATAACCCACCAATAGATTAATTGCTCAACAAATATCACAAAAACAAAACAAGAATAATATATACATATCTAATTTGTAACAATCAATACACTGGGTTAATTAACAATATTGAACAACAAAAGCAAATTCGCACAAAACCGAACACATAACCATAATAACACCTCTATACCTAATTTTCAACCCAACTTATGGGATAAATCATGTCATCAAATTTGAATCTTCAAAAAATCATTGTAATTGAAAATTGGGTTTAAAATTGTCTTTCAAATCTCCATCTACATTTGAATTGTCAAACTTGATATTGATTTGAATTTTCTGATTGAGAAGTCTTCCCATCCTTTTCTTTGAAATCTACACTACAAGAATTTGAGGAAGTGAATAATTTAATAATTTGTAAATAAATTTTATTCTCTATTGATTCTACCGATTTTAAACAATATATATTGATCCAAATGAACTGATTGTTTAAGCACTCTCTATATAATTATTAATTGATATATTAAACTTAATGTATAATTGTTCAAAATCTTTCTACATAACATGGTTGTAAAATAGTTTTTATGATGAACAAATGTCTAATTTATAATATATATATATATATTAAAAAAAAGATAGATATATTGATTAATAGTCGAATCATAAAACATCGTGTGACAGGTATTGATCTATGAAGTAAATTGAGTGTTCAAGATCCTCCTCCTCTCCCTCTAGTACCACTGTTGCAAAATAATTTTACCATCCCTTTTGTACCAATCTCAAAGGACAATAAAATGGCATTTCATGAGCTGGTATACAAGTGCATAATATAGTGTGGTATCTCATACACTTGTTAATAAGTACATAGTATCATGTAGAAGAAAAGTGGGAAAGGAGTGAGTGATACAAAATCTATAATTTCAATGCCTTTATTTAATACAATTCCAAGAGATTTGGGCTCTAGGAAATTGGGATCTAAAAGATCACCTTACTTCCTAGATTGAAACAATGACATTCTTTTAATTTATAGAACAATCATAAGTTTTCAAAGAATTCAAGAGCAATTTGGAGCATTTTCAAGTTATGCCAGGGCTAAGAGTTAGTGTGAATAGACCTAGGGTTAATAATTTTTGTATAGATTTTATTTTCTTTTGTAATGATCAAAGATGTTTATAGGGAAAGAAGATTCTTTTTAAGGTGTGTAATAGAAAATATTGGTTTTAATAAGGAGACTTACATTGTTCACGTTTAAGTGTATGTTGATTAATATTATATTTTGTGAATAAGTTTTTATTATTTTTTATAAATCAAAAAGAATATATTATTTGTAAGAAAAAAAGTATAGATAGTAGAAGGTACATTCTTAAAGTTTAAGTAGGATAAAGTTTAAAATAAAAGATGAAAAAAGTATAAATGTGTTCAAGTCCAAACATCAAGAAATAATAAAGTTGTTAAGAAATGAAAGAAACACTATTATAAAGCATACCATAATCATTTGGTTTACTGCATGCATTAGCAATGATGAAACTATCTCCAATCAATTCCAAAATAGTTAGAACACCTTCTTCTTCTCAGTCTTCATCTACAAGTTATTGAGCACAAACAAGAGAAATAACCTAAATCGGCATAAATGCCTTAATGCCTTAATCTGCATAAATGCCTAAATCGGCATAAATGCCTTAGAATGAAACATAGCTTTATTTTCTTTTACCTAAATTGGCATAAATTCCTTATAATGAAACATAGCTTTAGTATACAACAAAAAATGAACATCTATGGTACATCTAATAAAGAGTGCAATATTTTTTTCTTTCCAAATACTGAAGAGAAATGCCACCCGAAAACCATGTCAAATTTAGGTAAATTTGAAGGGGGCAAAGGGTAATCTTCTAGTAGAACAGTATGCCAAAAAGCGGTTAGTCCTAAAAGAATTGAAACAATTATGGATCCAACTTCAAACCTCCTAGTCTCTAGTGTAAAACCAAAAAAGGTTCTTGAGAGGCTCTAGTTTCTCAAAAAATGGACAGGGTGTTAGACTAAAAAGGTACTTACCAAATTAATTTATCATTAGGTCTCTTGTTACACTAGCATACTTAAGCTTACTTAGGTCAATTTTTTTGTATCAAATCATAAGATTGCAACACATGTCATAATATAATTTAATCCTCAACAAGGGTTTCACTTATGGTTTATTTATCTTTTATCAAGGCTAATTTATTATATATTATGATTTTTCATTCATCAATTGATCAATATAATTCTTTCATAGTAAATCGGTTAATTTTTTCCTTTTATGATTTGTGGTATAGTTGCATATGTTTTTCAAGAGATGTGGGCTCACTAGTACATTCAGGTCAAAATTTCAATGGCAAACCGTCGTCATTCTGACGCAATTTCATCGCACTATCAACAAAAATAGCCGTCGAAAACTTTTTGTCAGAAGTTCCAACTATCCTTGTGGTCGTCGCAATTCCGACATCCTCTCTAACCTTTTCGACGGCTGCCATGGATGGTCATACCCAGAAAGAATACCGTCGCGATCTCAGCCTTCCGTCGGAATTCCGACATCAAAGGGTAAAAATTTCGACGAGGATGATGTGCATCTGATGGCACTCCTATGTCGGAATTACGATGGCCCCATGAGAGTTCCGACGAGGATGTTGTGCATCTGATGGCACTCCTCTATCGGAATTTTTACCCTTTGATGTCTGAATTCAAACGGTAGGCCGATTTTTTGGAAAAAAAAAATTTATAGAAAAAGATTTCTCTACTATCTCTCTTCTCTATCCCTCTCTACTATCTCTCTTCTCTCTCCCCTCTCTAGGTCTCTTTCTCCATCCCTCTCTTCTTCTCTCCCTCTCTACTTCTCTTTCTCTACCCTCTCTAGGTCATTATCTCTTCCTCTCACCCTCTCTCATCAAAAGAGAAATAAAAACTTGCATGGCCTTATAATTCATGAGTTGAAGTTTGAGTTTAACATTTTGGAGGTAATTTTCTTAGACTATTCAATGCCCATTCTAACTAAGGTCAATCAAAATTCAAGATAAACCTATGGTAAAGATGAGGATCTTGAGTTCATTGGTAGAGGACTCCACTTTTGATGGGAGAAAACCCTAGTATTCAGTTTGGTAAGCTCTAGTCGAAGGTGCAGTATGACAGCCACGTAGAAGGAGAACCATGACATGTTGCAAAATTAGAAGGGAAATTCTAACAAAGAGTAGCTACGTGTCTGGAACATTCAAAGCATTTCATGTTTGGGCTAGCTATTAATAGACCACTTACAATTGATTTATTTAGAAGATGAAGAATTAATTTACTACAATAACATCTTATAATTACCTCTCACTTTCTTCAATCTACCTTTCCCCATCAAGTGGTCCCCTTTGAATTTATTAATGGGGTTGGGATCCCAAATGTGATCTATGTGGATTTTTGCTGCAAACTTAGGAAGATATTCAGTAATGTACACCATAGTTTGGTATACCATATATCCCTCCACCATAGAACCCTCAGGATGTGCTCTTTGTTGAACCAAAGCCTTCAAAAATTTCAAGTGCCTCTCAACCATCCACATTGACCTAGTGTGTACAAGTCCACACAATTTGATCTCCTCAACTTGGTGTATGAGGTAGTGTTCTTGTGCATTGAAAAAAGTTGAAGGTAGACACTTTTGCATTTCACACATTAGATGAGGGATTTTTCTCTTCCAATATTTTATATCTGCCTTGTGGATTTCTTTAGATGACAACCACCTAATTAAAGAGATTGAAGACGCAAAAATATATAAACAAGGCTTTACAAAATAATATACAAATATATTGCATAACAAGTAAAACAAATGGAAAATATAATATCTATACAACAAATTGAACAAACATCACTACTTACCTCATGTATTTTCCAAGATCATATATGACTTGCTTGATATTATTGTCGAAGTGGTCTAGGAGAGATAGAGGTAGAATGTACTACAACAATTATAAAATGATCTTTTCATTGTTTTCTAACATAATACAATGAAAAGTACATGCGCAGTATACAAATATATAGTAAATACAGAAGAACACGAATTACCTTAATGAAGGTATGCCAATCATGTGTTTTCATCCCTGGCCCAAATTCACTCTTCTTTGATATGAGATTGTTTATGTTCGCAGCAAATCCTGTGGGAAATCAAATTTTTCGTATGACTTCTTTTATAGAATTGCTTTGCTGCTCCGTTAATAACCAAGGAAGGGCACTTATATTAATCTAATCTCCATAGCTATTTGATTGAATGACATTTTTCATTGCATGATTGGATTCCACAATGTCACTACAAATTTTGACAATTTTTTCTTTGTCACGCCTTCCATCCAATATTTTCCATAATGTCTCTGTTATATTCTTTCCAATATGCATTGTATCAAACAAATGCACAATTTGTAGCTGCTCGTAGTAAGGCAACCTACTGAATTGTCTGGGATAAATTTTTAGTCCCTTTGGAAGGTGGCCATCCATGCCTTGATGACCTTCAGTATCATCAATTACATCATCAGTAAACAAAACACGATAGAAAAATTCAAATTCCAAACATAAACCATTAGATGCAATGACATTACCTTGACAATTAATTCTATTATATTCCAACTTCCATAAGTGAGGATTCATTCTTTGTGGCTTTGATGTAGTCTTTTCTTTCCCATTGAAAAGATGTTTTTTTGTATTCCGGTACTTATGATTTTTGTGAAGGAAGTGCCTATACTCATCAAACACCTGCTTTCCTAAACTTTTTGAATGACGAGATTTCATCTTTGGACCACAAACTGGACATGCAAATTTTCCCTTTGTTTGAAGACCTACAAGATAATGTATAATTCTATTAAATCTATTAATTTTTATAATTATAATTATCATGCGCAACTTGAGCACTATAACGTACCACAAAAATGTGTTAGCCCTGGGGCATCATGTATTGTCCATACAAGCAGTGCATGGAATTGAAATTGTCTTTGTCCTATTGGTCTAGAGATGTCATACATGGTCACACCATTCCATAACTCCAGCAACTCATTGATAAGAGGCTCAATATATACATTCATATCTTTAACTTGGTACTTGCCTAGTGGAATGAACAAAAACATTACATAATTATTATGACCATTTTACTGCAATATTTATAATTAAATGTAGATGACTATTAAATGATAAAATACCTAGAACAATCATTGCCAACATTATGTGCTCCCTCTTTATTGACATCCATGGAGGAATATTATTGTTGATAACAAAAATAGGCCACACCGAGTAAACAGATCTCAACTCTCCAAATGGATTGACACCATCCGTTGCCAATGAAAGCCTGAGATTACGAGGTTCTTCTTTAAAGTGTGGCCACTTTTCCTCTATGTCCATAAATGTTGAACCATCCGCAGGCATTCGAATAATGTCATCTTGACTTCTATTGCGTGCATGGTAATCCATAAATTGTGCCAAGCTAGTACACCTGAATAATCGTTGCATACGTGGAATAATGGGAATATAATGAAGAACCTTGTGAGGCACCTTTTTTGTTATTTGATCTGTTTGATATCTACTGATATGACATTCAGGGCATTCTGTTCCAAATTCATGTTGTTTATGATATATAATATGATCATTGGGACAAGCATCTATTGTTTGATACTCCATTCCAATATCTTTCATAATGGCAGATAATTCTCAATATGAGCGAGGTAGAATATTTGATGCTGGTAAAAAAAACTCACCTATCAATCTACAGCAAAAAAAAAAGTTTGAGGTGTTAATATAAAGAATATTAATGGTACATGATTCACCATTTATTAACTGTAATGACATGTATGACACACCTTAACATATGAGATATTGTTATGTTGGATAAACCATTCATAACCATCAAGTTCACCAACAACAATACAACAGAGAGAAGAGTTGTTTGGGAGCCTTTGTAAAGGGGCTCATATGCCTTGTCAAGAAGAGGTAAATCATGAACATCAAGGTCATCCTGATCATCATGATCAGTTGTGCCAGTACTAAATGTGTCATGGATCAATGTATTTGTACCATCATCTTCAATTGTGTTTTCTGGTGCATGATTGTCATCTTCCATGGGATCATTATCTTCAGCTTCGATATTCACACCTCCATGTTCCTCCACTTCCAAAACCATATTCTTAGGGTTTTGTTGATCCATACCATGTGCTCTAGGGTCCTCCACCTATATAAAATTGATATACATAAATAAACTATGATCATGATCTCATTATCAAGTGATTTCTTATGTATATAAATTGTTAAAATGATATAATGAACAACTTACTAGTGGATGATAATCATGTCCCCCTTCAATGTGACCATGTTGCCTACAATGTTTCTTAGCTGTTTTGATTAGAAGTCTTCTAGTCTTTAAGCTCTTACAAATTTTGCAGGGACAATAACATTTCCCATCACCTTTTCTTTTCAAGTTAGACCATAATCTAGCAATTGTCTCCTTATTTTGTTCTTCACTGATATTATCTGACATGGTCTTTCTTCACAGGCAAAAAAATCAGGCTATGGAAACTTTAGTGCAAAAGCTTCACAAAAATTGAAAATCGAACCAAAGCCATTGAACTTAATAGAGAAAGTATTTAATGTAGCTAATTGTGTGAATTTCTGAGCATTGTGTCTGCAAATTCTTACTAAAAGTTTGCCTATTGCAGGCTTTTTGAGAGACATTTTTGAGTATTCTAAGCAAAGCATTTATTTAAACATAAACTTATTCATCCACATTGTAGGGATAACAATACAAGGCTCACATATTGGTCTAAGAGGATGCCATGGTCTCACAAAGTAACCAAGAACTATATGAAATGATGGTCATCTTGAATCCACACACAACTAGGGAGGCTCCATACGATTATGTATGACTTCCCCCTTTGTTTGTTTAATGGGATTAGCCAGCTCCAAGACATAGCCGTCAATAATCACTAAGAATGTACAAGTGGATTGTAGCTACCCATACAACAAACACTTACCCCTATCCTCAAATTTTCCCAATGTTTGATTCCTTATATACACTCATCCAAGGTTATCTATGTCGATCTTGGTGAGGAATCACATCACAACAAAGAAGGCAACAATTAAAAATAGCAAGAGTTTCACTAAACTACCAAAGATCATAAATATTGAAAGAAAGAAAGAATAGTAGCAATAATAAGTCAAATAAATGTGTTCAATTCCAATAGCAAATCAAACATAGCCACAATAACTACACAATAGAGACAACTCACAATAGTGATTAAACTAATTCAAACAAGATAAAATAAAATTGTTGGCCCATGCAACAAAGATGAGAGATCATCAATAATTGAAGGAAACTTCACAATCCTTAAAAGTGCACATTACATAACTATACGACTAGAAATTGTGGCTAAATAGAGTGAAGATTCATCATGACTCCAATAATAGTCCCTCATGTGTGCATTTGTGGCATGAACACAACAACTCCCACATGGCATGGCCATGTACCTAATGGAGCATACATGCCTAGGCTACATGCCCAAAAAACATGACTATAATAATAGTCCCTCATGCATGCATTTGTGGCCTGCACACTACAAATCCTAGCATATCATGGCAATACACCTCATAGAGAAGACACACCTAGGGCCACATTACACATAGCAATGTGCCTCACAAAGAAGACATGCATAGGGCACATGCCACATAGCAATGTGTCTTATGGAAAAATGTGCATGCATGTCACACACCAAAGCTATATGTATACATCATGAGGCACATTCATATGTTATCAAACACAACCTATTGTATCTAACATGAGTTCCTCTCTACATGTGTGCAAATCTTCCAACAATAATCACCACTAAGAAGGAATAATATAAAATGCATCTTCAAATATTTGTGTGTGTGTGTGGAATTGTGTCTTTGAACCCAAATCACTACCATCAACAATATGTAACCATCACCAACACTATATCAAAACATAAGTATGGTGTGACATCATATCTATTTGCATAATGTCAAAACACATGCAAACATGAAAATCATCATAGCATGACAAAAATCAATCTCCACATGCTGGAACAAAGATATAAATAAGATAATAGGGTAAGAGGAAACCCATACCAAGAACCACATACCAACTATCGGCAATGCCATCAAGATAAATGTAGGATAGGATACCACTATGAGCCATCCAATGGTCCATTCTATGAGGAGAACTAGGGGATACTATCTTTGAAAGGTGTGGTCAATAGAGATAATCCCTACTAATGCCACAATATGTCACCATAGCTTCTTGAGTTTTCCATTCTTCTACTTAACACCACATTTATTGAGTTCCTCAACAATGAGGTTGGTTCTCAATAGGATGCACAAACATGTAAACACACAAGCATGGTTTCATCATACTTGTACAGCAATACAAATTCATTTTTCTAGTTAATTACTTAGTGTAAAAATAACTCCATTACATAACATAGGGCAATAATCACCATAAGTTTTCAAATAAACTGCCCAAACATCAATTGGAGTTACCCTTTCTAAGGTACAAACATAATTTATTTATAACTTCAAAATTAAAATAATCACAATACATCCAAATAAGTTCAATAGTGCGTGGAAATAGACAACATGATCCATAATTAAACCCATAAATTACCCTAATTGGATATGCTAATAAAATGGTGTCTCAAATAATAGAGATTATGTTGGACCTATAATAGAGATCTGGACTTTGTTTAATCATACACAAGCATGGTTTCATCATACTTGTATCCAAATACACCATCCATAGATAGGCACTCAGTACCACAATCTCATGGGTACCCTTTTAGCTGAATTTACCCTATATTTAGGTGAATCTACCCTTGTATCATTCCTTGATCTAGTATGTCATTCCACCAATCAATAATTTTTCCATATTCTTGGGAGAATACACTATCCCTTAGGTGAATATGCCATATCCTTAAATGAATCCTCCTTGTCATCATCCTAAGTCCTCTTTTTGTTAAGTCTTATCCCTTCATCTTTAGGAAAATCCACCTATCATTATGTGAATCTGATTAGTCTCTTAGGTGAATCTATTTAATCCAATTCACCCACTCTCACAATCACAACCTATTTAATCCTATTCCCCACATTCCCCTCCTCAATAACCTCTGAAAATGGAATCACCAATCTCTACCCTAAACCTCATACTGCTAATCTCCCTCATTTCCCTCGCATACACATCCTCTCCTCCTTCCTCGGCCTTCACCCTAACTCTAAGGCATAGACCCAACTCAAACACCACACAGAATCCAGATATCCACCCACCCCTGGTTTCCTCATCTGGTATCTAGTTTCTATCTATCCCTGGGTAATGGTTTACCCGCCTTCCTGTTCATGGATTAGTGGTTCCGGCTTCCATCCATATATGGAATGGCAAGTTTCTTGATTTTGGTTGTACAGATATCAAACTATAGGTAGGGTGGGATAGCAATAGTTCTGGGAAGTAATAGTTGCTTGGACACCCGAACCCAAAGACACAACAACCAATTCCAATCATGGGGTAGCATCAAAGCATAATTGAAGGGGGTTTTAATCACAAAATGGGGTAGCATACACATGGCATGTGAACTATATGACGGAATACCTCAAAGAGATGTCATTTCATGGAATTTTAAGATACAGGATATGCACAAAATGGATTAATTCAAAAAAAAAAACTAGTTGCGAAAAAAAATTAGTTGCCTTCATTGAAAAACAAAGAGTTCTTACCTTGCTTGTGCAGAGATTGCTCCGGTGGGGGGGGCAGGGAGGCAAGATGGCTTCGGTTTGCTTTCAAAATGAAAATGCCTTGTGTTTTTTTTTTAAAATAAAATGCCCGAGGTCGTCAGAATTCTGACGAACATGGGCATCTTTTTTAAAAAAATCATATTTTCACACAATGCTCCTTGTCCATCGGAAACCTCCATCGGAATTTGACTTCAAATGTATTAGTGGCTTCAAATATTAACTCCAACATGGTAACAGAGCATTATACGTATAATTTTATATCTTTATTTTAATATTTGACCTTGTACATTCAAATGATGCATCGTGAAGGAAAATATACCTTGTCATTGTTCTTAAAATACTTAGAAACTATAAGATTGAATACCAAATCATTAAAGATTAAGTAGATAAAATTTTGAGGTATTTTTTTGGTACCATATTTCGCTTTAAAATTTGTGTACTATCATACAAATCCATACCGAATTATACAACTTATATCACATTGTACTATCTTTGTACAAAAGTCTAGCGTAAGAACTTTCTAATTTTTTTGGCACCATTGTTTCTTACCATTGTATGGCTTTTCTAATGAACAAGATGTAAGTTTGATGTCATCCATCATATTCATTGGAAAAAAAATTATCATGGTATAATTTTGATTGCTCACCACCATTGGTGGCACCTTTCATCATTGTTGTTGCACTCCACATCATTTCACCACTCATCCATTGCTAAGCCCTCAACTACTAGTAACATTAGTGGCTAGGAGCCTCACTTAGCTCCCAACACCCATTGCCTAGTGATTGGACAACCAAATGACTAGAGTCCTAGGTCATTCAACCCCTTTCTTTGCCTTCTAGGGCATTTTTGGACCAATTTTACAAAATATAACATAGGCATATAGAGTCAAAATTTCACAATGAGACATTCTAGTGCTAATATTTTTTTGATATTTTTTGTTAATGAATTATATTTCCTATTGAATTCATATCTACCTTTTTTTACTTGCAAACATAAATTCTAGCTTGAATATATTTTCTTTCATCTATGTTTCCTAGCACTTATTCTTAAACTAGGTTCTTTTTGTGTTTTGAATAGAATAGCTAAATATTGCTTTAGTTTACTCTTTTTAAGCTCAAAATCACATGTACACATTATCATGTAGGATCTATATAATAACCAATTTACTTAAATGAGAAAACAACAATCTTATATAACATTCTATTGAAATATTTACAACTAACATTCAATTTCAATTGAAGAGAAATAATTAATTAACTAACTTAACTACCAACTAAATAACTAATTTCATCAAAAAGGAAACTGATTGTCATTTAAATGTTATTTAATTTCAACTAGAAAGGAGAAGGGATAAAAGATTACATAGTACAATGAACATCTTGCTGTTAACAAATGTATATCTCAGTATATCATGAGAGAAGGAGAAGATCATCAAGGGCTTTTCTGCTCAATCATAGATTTAAAGTCTCCCTTGTCACTTCCTTCAAGAGGACCCAACCCTTCACAAGGGTATCAAACTAAGGGTAGAATAAATACCTTTAATCCCTCGAAGCCTGGTGTTTAGAACCTACACAAACTAGATGATCCTACACTATAGGAACCCCCTAATGATCATAACACTTTGGCTAATGGTGTATCTGGTTCTTGCAAACTAGTAGCCGCATGCTAACTGTAGTACCACTTTGGCTAGGGATTCATAACAAAACACAATAGTGTGTAGTCAATGTTCACCACCTTTACTCGACATAATGAAGGGGAGTGTTATGTACTCACAACATTTCATAGGGTCTCAACTGGCCAAATATAAGCCATGAGTTAACTATCTAGAAAGAAAAACAACATTAATTTCTAACCCTTAAATATCAAGGATAAAACATTCAACTTGTTGTTGAGTACCAAAAATTTAACTATACCCTCTGACTCAGATCAGATAGACACACGAACATATTATACAAACTAGCACTTGCACCAAATAGAGGTGCAATGGTAAAGTCAATAGCAATATATAAAAGAGATTCGACCTACAATTACCTACCTTTTTTACACATAAAGATAATTTTTGTAATCAAGCTTTTTCTTTCTTCCTTATAATCATCTAATCATTATAAAACCCTAATCCTATCCCTAATTGATTCAAATGTAACCCTAAACCATGGTAATCTTATATTCAATCCTAACACTAACTCTAACCCTAATTAGACTAAATTATTAACGCTAACCCTAACCCTAACCCTAACCCTTACCTAATCTATGTTTTAGAATGAAAACTTTAACTTTAACCAACCCTTAACCTTAATCTTAACTACAATTTGAAGATCGTACATATTAATTAATTTTGATATGTATTATTTAACCTTATCTTTAATATTTATATTAAATTGTAATTCAATCCATAAAAAATGGTATTTTATTACTAATATTTATAATATTATTTATAAAAAATATATATTTTATTGATATTTTTTTAATATTAAGAATATAAATTTAAAATTTCCTAATTAATAAATATAAGATCAATATATTTTTTATATTGAATTATCATACATAATATTTTTTTATATATTTTAATATAAAATCTTAAAATTAAAATTAATAATAATTTTTATTAATCAAAAAACATATTTAATATCAATATCATTATTGTAATCTTCAATAATTGAATATAAAGGTAATTCTCTAAGGATGAAGGTAAAAGATCATGTGTGGTTCTCCTATTTACTTTGAGAACATGAATCTTTTATTTTTAGCTTTCAATGCACAGTTACAGTTCAAATCCTGAATCTAATATCAAATTATTGTACTCTTCAGTAATTGAATATAAAGGTCATACTATACAAATACTCAAGCATGGTTATTTTAAGCTTCCAAAGCACAGTTACAGTTCAATTTTTGAATCTTATCAGAATTTCACTCTTGAAAAGCACAAATAGAGTTAAAATTATTGAAATATAAATATGAGTTATTCACCCTTAAAAAAAAATTTATAGTTAAATTCTTGATTTAGCAATATGAATATCAATTTTTCACTACTCATTTCTAAATTTTAGTGATGAATTTCAGAATACAAACTTCTGAAGGACAACCAAAGATAAAAATCTTGGTCTAAAAATTTAGAATTATAATTTTTCACTCTTCCCAAACACAATTACATAGCATAATTTGAGTCAACATATTCAATCTTCAAATATGAAGATCCAATTTTCAATCAACCAAAACACAATTACTGTTTAAATTTTCTTCAAGTTGAGTTGGCATATCAGAGTTCAAATCTACAGGAAACCATGTATACCTGGGGATGATTCATTTTGGAATCAAATTTTGGTATCAGACACCTGTGTAATTGGACAGGGTTTGTGTTTTTGGGGTTAGCATTGTTACATACGTACCCAGGAGATTCTAGGTCGGAAGAGGCATTTCTATGGGAATCATATTAGTGATGGAGAGGGTCTGCACAATCATATTAGAAATTTCCTGGGGGATCTACTCACACACCTTGCACATTGAAACCCTCTTGTGCTTTGAACTTTTAAATAATAGTCCATAAACAAATAAGTAGAGTCTACCTTAAAAGATAGCAAACAAGTATTAATTCTACAACCGTCACAGGGCTTAGACATGCTTCATATTTGAAACAAATCTTTTGTAAGGTAATTGTCCCTATTTAAATTTTTTTGAAGTTTGAAGTAATTGTAGAGGCCTGAAAAATATTATGCCTTGTTTATAATCTTGTGTTCTTTTGCTCTATAATTTATTTGGAACTTTATACTACTTAAGTCATAAACAATAATATAAACAAAATCCTTAAAATAAATCATATATATCAATTTTCTTCTTTCATAAAAGAAAGGGAAACTCTTTGAGGATTTTAACTCGTAACATAACTTGGATCTCTGATGGATGGATTTGATTTTTTAGTAAGCTTTTATAAAGAATACTAACTTGTCAATAAATAAAAAGACACTTTATATAACACCCATGCTCCCATTTTTTTAATGGAAATTATCATTATGATTGAAGTCACGATTTAATAAAAAAATTGAAACCCCTGAGCTAGAAATATGTATCCGGGGTATTTGATTTTTTAATGTTACATCTTTCTCACTAAGATATGAATCATAATTAAAACTTTCAAATTATAATTAAATTCTTGGTTTGGTACTATTGGGAAGCACAATCAAAATCAATCTCAATCCAGAATATAAATATTGAACTTATATTGGACTTTCCCTCTTCCAAAGAAATACAGTAGAAATTCTTGAGCTAGAAATACAAATCTTAGATTTCCTATTTTCCATAGGATAATAAAAATTGAATTCTCAACTAGATAAATAAATATCAGATTTCCACTTCGGAATGCATATCTCCAATTATATCTGTGACAAACAATATTATTAAGAATAACTAACAACATGCTCTCACCAGTAGTGGTTGTTACCATCTAGCTCCAGCTATAGAAAAGCTCTGTAGTGGGACCCAATTTCTATCCCCTAACATTAAGTTTCTCATATAGCTGTCCATCAAGACGATGATAAATCCAAATTTTAACTTACACAACCAGAAGTTGGTTTGCAATATAACACGAAAAATCAAAACAAAAAAATAACTTACCATAAACAAATTTATGCATCAAACATTAATTGTTATACATATTTTAACTTGCATGCATATTAAGATACAAAAGAAACATTCACGCGGATATATTTTCAGATCTAATCTTTCTAACACTTTAGAATTTCATGCTTATATGCATGTGTAATAATTTTGATCAATTGAATAGAATAAACATAGAATGAGATGATATAATTATTGTGACACCATGGAATCTCTATTTTCAATATTGTAGGTTCACTAGGATAGTCACAGTGAATCTATATGATTGTCCTAGACATTCATTAGGACAACCATAATGAAGCTATGATTTTCATAAATTCATTAGGGAAGTCCCAATGAATGTAGAACAACCATAGCTTCCTTGGGACTGCCTGATGAATGTAAGATAGTCATAGATTCAATACTAAAGTTCCAATGAAGCTATGGGTTAAAAGTATGAAGTTGTATCACACTTGGGGCTAACTAGGGGTAGTTTAGCCGAACTAAGTCTGACCGGACTTAGTTCGACCGGACTACCAACCTGCCCCGTGTCGTTGGCATGGTGCCTAAATGGCGCTAAGAGTTCGACTGAACTCAATTCGATCAAACTCTTGGTGCCATTTAGGAACCTTTTGTGAGCGTTTGACCTTATATTATTTCAAAAAAATTCAAAATAGTTCAATCAAACTCAGTCCAGCCAGACTCTCCTATGTGGTAGTGAAATCACCTATTTTGTCTGTATTTTTGAAAATTTTCACTTCTACTCAATTTTTTTTCAAGCAAAATATTTTTTTACAAAAATCAAAAACTATCTTTTGTAGAGCTCGAAGTCATGAATCTAGACATAATTTTTTTAGTATTTTGATTAATTTTAATATTTTTTATTAATTAAACATCACGAGTAGATTTTTTAAGTTGAAAAAGAAGGTGATTGGAAATTAAAAATAAAATATTAAATAATTTAAAAAAAATAAAAATATATTTTTCACTAGATGAGAGAATCTTCTCCAAAAGGATATAATTTTTTTTTTGATAATTATAGATTTAATAGAAAAAGTGATGTCGAATGAAAACTACCAAATTTAGCTATGTTTGACTTTTAAATATTATTGCGAGAAAAATACACATCAATTTTTTTTTTAACACTACATATATATGTCCTCTATTTGAAAATTAAAATCAGAAAAAAATAAGTTCATTTTCATTTTGTTTGGTGACACCAACTAGAACCCCTGGTTTTCAACATTTTTCAGCAATAATAAATCTAACTTTGAATATATAAAACAAATGTCAATTTTTTTTAAAAATAACAGACATAAATTGCATTAATATTTCTATATTTGATCAGTTTACATAATTTTGAATTTATATTTTAAAATGTCACTTTAATGTGGTAAAAGTTAAATAGTTTTAGTCGTGTTGGCCACTTCCATTATAAAAGTGTGAAACAAAATTATGCTTTTACCCTATGACTGTCCAAGGACATTAAATACATGTTATAAATTTCAAAAAGACATCAAGATGAACAAGATCAAATTCAAGATAAGGATTAGGTCAAACATGAATAAGACTTTTAAATAATGGGGAACATAAAATAATTACAACATGAAGTCAACAACTACACTAAGGAGAGACAAGCTCGAGACATAATGAATATGAAGGCAAGATAACATTCAAGACAAAGAATTCCCAAATATGGAGATGAAATGATCAAGGACATTGTGATAGTTTTTAGAAGAGTTAATCAAAGTTAGAAACTTGATCAAGATTATGCAATTAGGCAATATGATCCATCACAGTCAATCAAGAGGTTCGATAATATTGACTATCAAGAGATATCTAGACTTAGGTGGTGTCCACACATCATCAACCAATTCAATAACGTTATGTCAACATGTCAAAGTTCAATGAACCTAACTCATAGATAATTATACATTTCCAAGGCACTAAATTCAATCTATCAACTCCTATTTTCTCATTGTTCCGCATTAAAAAAGAATATGTATCCAAAACAACATAATTTTATCATTGGATAGCATTAAATATAATGAGATGGTTGTTCTAACTAACCCAATTAGGTTTTATATTGAATTATATTGGTCATTGATTTTAAATTAATCCTGGCCATCCATTTGTAATTAGGACCTCCATATAAGGCTTTTCCTTCTCATTTATAAAGGTCAATAGGAAGAATTAGTAATATATTTAGATTAAAGTAGGAGGAGAAGACTGGGAATTATTGTCAAAGATATGTTGGAATAAAAATATAATTTACATTGAAGATATGGTGAATCATTGTGTTTTGTTTCCACATGTTGCATGGTTTCTACTTCTCAAAGTTTTAGATTTGTTTATATGGATTTGATTAGTTGAAAGAAATATCCTATTGTTGATTAATGTTGAAGCTTATATGTTCATGCCATTGGAATTTATTGATTGCAAATTGCAGTGTATGGTTAATCTGAACTCAATTGATATCTTAACTTCAATTTCTCTATGCTCATTATTCATGGTGTTGATGTGCATAAGTGATATGAAAATCATTTGCATACTCTTAGGAGAATGTACCATATTTGTGTGGTTGTTCCCTCATGGTGAATAAAATCTTAGTTTGGTTTCACTAAGTCAACAATCATTTCTTGTATTATTAGGTTTTATATTAGACTTTCTATCCCTTTCATTTTGATCTTTGTTTTATAGAAGTCAAGGTTTCTAGTTCCAACAAAGTGTAAGTCCCTTTATGTTACCAGAAAAATCACATCATATACACTAAGCTTATCCATAATATAAAGTTGATTATTCATAGTTTAAACATTTGGTTAGCCTTATTTGAGATGGGGATAAAAGCACAAATTTGTGTCACCCTTTGGGCTAAATTGGCACAATCCAACCGAACTTAGTTTGACCGAACTATTTTCCCATTGTGTGGCGCTCGTTGGCGTGGTCATGGCGCCTAGATGGCACCAATAGTTTGACCGAATTGATTTCAGTCGGACTCAATTATAACTGAGAAGACTTCAACTGAACTCGCTTATGTGTCAAGCATGATATGGTAGTAAAATCACCATTTTGTTTGCATTTTTGAAAAATTCACTTCTTCTCTATTTTTCTTCAGGAAGAACTTTTGTTTCAAAAATTAAAAAAACATACTCTTTTGTAGAGCTCGAAGTCAGGAATCTGGACATATAATTTATTTTTTTATTTTGATTATTTTTAATATTTTTTATTTGTTAAACATTGTAAGTAGGTTTTTATGTTAAAAAAGAGGTTATTTGAAATTAAAAATATATATTAAATTACATTTAAAAAAAAATTTCAAATATTTTTCACTAGATGAGAGAATCTTCTCCAAAAGGGGTTTTTTTTTTTTGATAATAATAAATTAGTAGACAAAAGGTGATGCCAAATTAAAACTACCAAATTCAGCTATATTGGACTTTAAAATATTATCACAAGAAAAATATACATCAATTTATTTATTTTTAGCACTGCATATATATGTCCTCTATTTGGAAAATTAAAATTAGAAAAAAATAAGTTCATTTTCATTTTTTTTGGTGATGCCAACCAGAACCTCTAATTTTTAGCATTTTTTAGCAATAAAAAATGTCTTTGAATATATAAAACAAATGTCAATTTAAAAAAAAAAAAAAAATTTAAAAATAATAGACATAAATTTCAATAATATTTTTACATTTGATCAATTTACATCATTTTGAAATTTAATTTAGAAATATAACTTTTATGCGGCCAAAGTTAAGCAATTCTAGTTGTGTTGGCCACTTCCTTTATAAAAGGGTGACACAAAATTGTGCTTTTACCCTTTGGATAAAAGCACAAAACTGTGTCATGTTTCAAGCTAACTTATAAGCACAAGTGAATTTAAGTAATGTTAACTTTTGTATAGTCTATAGAGATTCATTATACCTATCTTATATATGGGCCACAACTTTTCCAATTGGAATTGTCCACTAAATGTATATTTTATACCACTTTGGGTCTAATTACCAAAAAAAAAAATTGGAAAACTTGATGTTTCAACAACTCTTACTCTTATAAATATTTTTTTTTTAAATGTAAAAATACCCTTTTATAGATCTATAAGTGAATTTTTAAAATACATATCTTTTAATATTTTAATTAATTTTTTATTTTTATATTTTATTTTTATTGGAAGTAGGTCATCAACACTAAAATATAAGGTTGATTATCTTGTAAAGAAAAATACTAAAATTTATTTAAATTTTTTTAAAAAAATTGATGCACTAGAGAAAATAGTCTATGTCAAGATAATATAATTATTTTTTAATTTGTATAAATAATTAAGAAAAAAGGTGAATCCAAATGGAAAGAGTTATATTTCAGTACATGCAACTTTTCAAATTTATTGAAAAATATATATACATAAAAATAGTTAAAAATATATGTAAGGAAAAAATGGCTCTGCAAATTCTCGATAATGCGAATTTTAGAAACAGAGACAGCAATTTGCATGATAGCGAGGCTCCGACGACATCTGGAAGGGCTCCCCCTCTGCAAGATCAACCATGGCAAGTGGTCCGAAGCAGGAGAACCATTAATGCGGAAAAAAGCATGGCTAGGGCTACATCGGACATAGCCCATATTTGGGCAGTCCCCATCACCACACAAATCCCCTCCTTCACTACCAAAGCAAATAGGGTGCCATTGGGCTCAAAGGAAGAACCGAAATGGTCTCAACCTGAACCTCGAAGAATACAGGCAGAGGGTTTTTTAAAACCATCCAGATTCGGAAAACCCACACATCATACCAATATTAATAACACTCATGTAATGCAACAAACACGGAAGGAGCCAAAAATCCCTATTAGAAAACAAATATCTACAAATTCAACAAACCCTAGGTCGGAGACCATCCAAATCTCGACCCCAAATGTCGCCACGGAGTTGAGAAATTATTGCGTTAAGCATGGCTTATTTGCAAAATGGGAAGGCAATGGACAATCCTCATCAGAAATAGCGAACTGGTGGAGAGAAACATTCCACGGCGAGGTAAGTATAATTTCTTTAACCAATAATTTCATCTTCACTGAATGTGTTAAGGAATCGTTAAAATCTAGATTGCTAGAGGGTGAACAAGTGTTTTACAAAGGAATGAATTTTAAATTTCTTGATTGGAAACCTAAATTTGACCCGACTAGATATGAATTTAGCACAAAATCTAGATGGATAATTATTCACAGTTTACCTGTAGAACTAATGCATGTCAAGATTCTTATTGGCATTGCCAATAGCATAGGTAAATTTGTTTCCCTAGAAAAAAACTGGTCGAACAAATCCGACATCAAAATATTAATAGATGTGTAAAGGAGTTCCGATTACTTAAGGAATATATCCATCAACACGATGGATGGGAATTATAATGTAAGTCCCAAATGGTTTAATGGTGAGATTATGGAGGAAATCTATGGTTTAAACCCTAATGGTAGAAAGACCCAAAATAGAAATATAGGGAACCTGATGAAACCAACTAACAAGGTCAACATCCAATTCAACAATGACATTGGAGGGTTCACCATCACGGAATCACAGATGGGGGATAAACAGGGATCACCACCTAACACCCAGATTAGAAATAATACACCCAAAATTGCCAACAACAATGAGAACCCTACAACACAGGATGAGGGCAAAATTCAAAAAGAATTGGGTGATGTCATTAACAACCTAATGGGAAAATTTGTAGAAGAATTAGTAGATGAAATGTTATAGGAAGCCAAGATAATAGAAAACAACATTCCCTCAAAAGAATATAATCACATAACAGATACGCCTCAGGAAACAAATGAACAAGAAGAAGTGGTCCCTGAGACTCAATACATGGACAACCTCTCTTCGGTGGTCAAAGGGATGAATGAATTAGAAGAAAGAAACTTTATAATCAAGGAATTAATTAATATGCAGGAGGAGGAAAGAAACTGGGTTTCCAATGTCAACCTCGAGGACACAGCCAACATGGGAATAATGCTGATAGAAGGAAATAAAGAAAATCTAGATTGTGGCAAACCTAGCAACAATAAGAGAGGTCAAAAGTCTTTTTTAGACAAAATGAAATTGGACGGGCAGGCGGAGGGGTAGACCAAAATAACAACCCTATTTTGCCTAGGAAAGAGCCCGCCAGCCCCCAAGCTGGTATAAAAATATTAACATGGAATGTAAGGGGACAAGCGCCCCTAGTAAGCAGCACTCGATTAAGCGTAGCTTTAAAAGATCTGATATGGATATAGTCATGACACAAGAAACCAAACTAAACAAGGAAGATATGAACAAATTCTGTAAAAGCCTCTACCAATGGCAAGTAGAGGCAATAGAATCCATTGGGGCATTGAGCGGATTGGCAGTATTATGGAAGAAAAACACAATTAATTATACAGGATATATCAAGATGCAACACTGGATGGCGAGCAAAATTAAAATTCTGAATAGAGATACAAAATTTATCATCATAAATATCTATGGCCCGGTTGCTACGGAGAAGAAAAAATCAGTTTGGCTAGAAATTAGTCAATTTTTTACAACTCAAACGTTTCCACACTACATTATAGGCGGAGACTTCAACACCATTCTACACCAATCAGAAAAACGTGGAGGATCAAAAATCATAAGACAACCTCAAAGAGATTTTATGGAATGGATCAACAATAATTACCTTTTAGAAATAAAAACTGATAAAGAATCACACACATGGGACAACAGGAGATTAGGCTTCTCTAACATATCCGAAGTGCAGATTAGGCTTCTCTAACATATCCGAAGTGCTGGATAGGTTCTTCTTCAAAGGGGACCTAACCTCATTCCAAACTGAGATGAAAGCCTCTATTATGCCATGGTCAGGTTCCGATCACTTTCCAATAATACTGGAACTGATGGGAGAACTGAGAACCTATGGGAGACCAATCAAGTTTGAACTCATGTGGTTTAAACATGAGGATTTTTTTCCCAACATACAAAAATGGTGGACAGAATGTAATTTCCAGGGTTCCAAAATGTTCTGTCTAAACTCAAAACTGAAAGAACTTAAGCATAAATTACTAGATTGGAATAAGGAAAGTTTTAAGAACATCTTCGAAGAAAAATTATGTATCGAAAAAGAACTAGAAAATGTAAACTCAGAAGTAATTCAGCATGGGATGGATCAAATCTTATACGAGTCAGAGAAAAGGCTCCTAGGCGAGTATGAGGATACTCTAGCCAAGGAAGAAATCTTCTAGAAACAAAAATCCAGAGAAGTCTGGCTGAAGGATGGAGATAAAAATACTAAGTTTTTTTATAATAGTGTTAAGGAGAGGAGAGCCAAAAATAGGATTTCACAAATCACTAATAAGGAAAACCAGATTATCACAGACCAAAAGATGATTGCGGAAGATGCAACCCAATACTTTAGAAACTTGTTGAATAATTGGGAATGCTTGGATCTTCCACACAATCAGGATTTAATTAAAAACATACCCAAAATACTAATAGAAAAGGATAATAAGATTCTCAATGCTAAAATCACCAAGGGAGAAGTAAAACAGGCTCTATCTCAATTTTCAGGGGACAAGGCCCCTGGACCAAATGGATACCCTGCTGGCTTTTATCAGAAATGCTGGCATATTATAGGCGACGAAGTGTCAGATGCCTTAGAAGCAGCCAAAAATGCAGGTAATTTTTCGAAGGAGATAAACAACACATTCTTAGCACTTATACCAAAAAAAGGAAAATCCCTCAAAATGGGAAGAATTCAGACCCATATCCTTATGCAACATGACATATAAATTACTAACTAAAATCATGGCCAATAGACTAAAAAAGGTAATACCAGCTATCATTTTTGAAGAACAAACAGGGTTTGTTCCTAACAGATCAATCCTAGATGGGATAATTATTGTACAAGAGGCTATTCATTCCATACAGAATCAAAAACAACCAAATATGTTAATAAAACTTGATATCATGAAAGCATATTATAAAGTAGACTAGTACTTCATGTGTAGTTGTATGAAAGCCTTCGGTTTTAATAGACAATGGATTAATTGGGTATATAGATGTATCTCAAGCCCCAACTATTCCGTCTTGATAAATGGGAAACCGGAAGGATATTTTGAAGCAAAAAGAGGCTTAAGACAGGGAGATCTGCTCTCTCCCTTCTTATTTATTATAATGTCAGAAGCCTTAGGTAGAGCCTTCAATGCTTCAAGAATAGGAGGTAGCCTGCAAGGTATTCAGATAACGACAGGGGTAGAACCCTGTACACACCAACAATTTGCAGATGATACAATGATACTGGGAAAGGGAAATCTTCAAGAGGCTAAGGAAATCAAAATAATCCTAACCACATATGGGAAAGCATTGGGAGAATTAGTAAATAACCAAAAATCAGAAATTTTTTGCTTCAATATGTCCACACATGAGGGAAAAAAAATAGCTAGCTAGCTTGGGTATAGAACTGGACAATTACCATGCACATTCTTAGGAATACCAATTGATAAAGGGACAAGATCCAAAAAGCTCTGGGATCACCTTATCGAGCATATCAAGAAAAGACTCACGTCTTGGAAAGGTCTTTGGTTGACAGGGGCAGGTAGAATAACATTGATAAAATCAGTCCTATCGGCACTACCTGTTTATCTTCTATCCTGCATTCCGATATCAATAGGAGTTTATAAGAACACATCATAGATTATCAGAAATTTTTATTGGCAAGGAACAGAAGACAAAAATAAATTAAAACTAATATCCTGGGATAAAATTTGTAGAGACATATGCGATGGGGGCACTGGTATAAGGAACCTAATATGGCAAAACAAGGCCTTAGGGGCTAAATTAATTTGGAGAACATATATCTCCTCCGATGCCAAATGGGCTAGAATACTAAGAAGTAAGTATTTGGCAAGTGGCCATAAGGAGGCAATATTCAGGGAAAAACACCTACAAAAGGGCTCAAGAATCTGGAATTTTATGAAAGGTTGTCACCCCATCATAACAGATCATTTGGTTTGGGACATCCACAATGGGAAATTGGCATTATTTTGGGAAGACTCCTGGGGGGATCAACCTCCAATTTATGTATTGATGGATACATCCAACATCAAACATCAACTTAAAAACCTTTGGGGTAATTATGTAAAGGACTACACAATTCCTGACCCAAATTTAGCATTTGGATGGAAATGGAAAAACATGCTCCCCTTTATGCCTGAAATCAAATTCCAAGAAATACAAAAGATACTTAATCATCGAATGATTTCATTCAGAGAAGGGGATGATACCTTAGTATGGGCAAAATCCAAAGATGGGCACTATAACTGTAGAGATGGCTTCAAGAGCATATACAAAAAGGCAAAAGTCTCCAAGGATCACATCCCAGTCGAACTATGCTGGAATAAATTGTGTCTCCCAAAAGAAGGCTTCTTTGCCTGGGCGGCAATTCAAAGGAAAGTACTTACTGCTGATCAATTCAGACGTAGAGGATATGAAGGACCATCAATCTGCCTATTATGTAAGGAAGATGAAGAAACAAGTGACCATATTTTCATGACATGCAGATATACCCAAAAATGCTAGTACTAGTTAATGGCACAGCTAGGATGGTCAGGGGCTATTAGCTCCTCCCTAATAGAATGGTGTTCACACTAGCCAATTATTAAGAAAAAAGGTCTATTCCATAATTTATGGATCTGCAGCCCATCCATAGTAATATGGGAAATATGGAATGAAAGAAATAGAAGAATTTTTCAAGAAAAGGAAATGCAAGTAGAAAAACTCTTAATTAAAATAGAAGTGGCTATAATTGAAACCTCCACTAATAGGAATATCAACATCCCATTACATAGAAAGTCATTCACAGAGTGGGACAACTTCATTAGAAAGCAATGGAGCGGAATAAAAATCCCTGCTTTTTTTGGGAAAACAGGAACAGACAAAGAAGAAATAAGGAAATCAAGCAAATGGCAACCACCAAAGCATGGATGGCTCAAATTAAATTTTTATGGAGCATTCAGAGGGAACCCTAGTATTGTAGGGGCAGGGTGTATAATACATTCTAACATAGGGAGGTGTATTGGATCTAAATCCATTCACTTAGGACAAACCACCAATAACACTATTGAATTAGTAAGCCTTATAGAAGGATTGAAGATGTGCAAAGAACTAAGGATAAGTAAATTAGAAATTGAGGGTGACTCATCATTAATAATAAATGCAATTAGGACTAAAGGAATGTCGAATTGGAAACTCAAAGGTTTGCTTGATAAAGCATTAGAATTACTCAATTATTTCACAGACTTCACTATCAACCACACATACAGAGAAGCAAACCTGGCTGCTGATGCTCTAGCCAATCTAGGGGCAGACGGGATAACTAAGACAACAATTAATATACCAGACTACACTATCTAGTAACAAGATGGTAAATAAACCTTATATACCTTTACATACCTACTCAGACTCAGTCAATATACACACATTCAAAGATGCCCACAGATATATATATCTCATTCATATATTTAATATGTATTTACATATGTATATGTACACTTATATATATGTATATTATAGATGTACATTTTACATATCTAACTTTATATATATATATATATATATATTACATAAATTCGACTATTTATGTATATTACAGCCTAACCACCTATATACATATACATATCTATATATAAATACTTATAGACATAGATGTCATTTGTATATATCTATCTTTGTAATATGTCTAGATTTACATATATTTATTTTTCACCCATATGCATACAAATATACATATCCTAACCATCTTTATTTACTCATATGTATGTATATATACATATTAATATATATACATATATACATGGATATATATAAATATATGTATATACATATATTTAATATATGTATATATATGTATATATACATATATAAATGTATATATATATGTATATATATTTATATATATATATGTATATATATGTATATGCATATATTTATATTTATATATATATGTATCTATATGTATATATACATATATATATATGCTTACATTTGTATATTTATGAAATATATATATATATATATACAATGTATAATTTTATTTTGATCTTTTATACAGACTTTTTATATTTGTATATACCTATATACATACAAATATTCTCATCCAACCCATCCCTTATATATACATATGTATATATATATATATATATATATATATATATATATATATATATATATAGATAGATACATATGTATATATTTATCATAATCATATATATCTAGATATATAAATATCTGTATATACCTTTACTCATACATATATATATATATAGATAGATAGATAGATAGATATATGCTTGCATAATCATTTGAATATACATATGTTGTTATATATTCGAATACTTATAGAAATGCATATATATACATTTATCACTCTCTAGTAGAAATTATGACTAATGAGTGATAAAGCAGTGATCCAGGCTGGCCGAATTCATGGAAATCAACATAGATGATTCTTGAAAGGTTCGATCCTATATACAGATTTAATAGCAGAATTATGAGGGAAGCTTATGCATTGGCTCTGATGATTGTGATTTCCAATACTATTATTGAGCCATGTGAAGGATAGGACTGATAGGACCCCTGAAGCATGTCGTCTCAAATGGATAAATTAATGATAAATTAAACTTGATCTCAACCTACGAAACATCTGATAGTCATTTAAGAAAATTACGATATCAAAAGTTGTTTAGATATGACCTAGATCTTCACAACTAACAAAAATTAACTTGAATTATTAATAACTGAAATGGCATGATAACACATGTTGTCATTCTGAATTATGATGACAACCGGATACCTAGTCTGCCTCGCGTTTATATAGAAACATAACTCCATACCCCTCAAATTCAAATTGGAAAATGGATACAATCATCAAACTCAGAAGTGATAAGAGGCAAATAGCCTTTTGCGGGGAAATATCTAAAAAATGCCTAAATGAGATTATCTTACTCCCGCATGAAGTAGTCATTTATGTAGTAAAGAAGGTGCTAGGAAAGGATTTCTTTCAGAATGAAGACAGAACCAGGGCAAACAATGACATTGCTGCAATGTTCATTGCAGTAGCCATGCATTTCGATGACAGCAGAAACAATATAAAGAATTTATGTAGGAACATCTTTATTTCATCCATTCTGGGAGAACTTAATAGGGTTCTGGTCAATATTGATGACAATCTCACAATCCCTCGGCCTAGACACTATGACATTCTCATAAGAAATAACAGACCATCGCCGAGGTTTCCAATCTTAACATTAGGGGAGGAAGACAACTTCGGAGCTCGACAAGAAGAGATCAGGCGAAGCTTGGAATTTTTATGCTGCTTAATGCATGTGAAGACTCCAACAAAGGAGGACTGGATTGAGAATTATCTGTTAGTAGAAAACATCACCATATTTAAGGAACCAATGGCCCCTGCTAATATGGGTTAAGGCTGAAACATAGCTAAAAGACAATTATTATGTGAATAGATATGCAGATATAGTCCTTAATTAAGACTTAAATTAGAATAGACTAGATTGCAATACACTCTATCAACTCTACTACATTATATGGCTATAATTTTACTTGAACTCTTACCTACTTCTCCATATATATAGACATACTCATAAGTAGCTTTAGAAGGACTTATGAGCAAGGACTTATGAATGATATGTTTGTATTTGCTTTCTTCGAACGGCTAACACTCCCTTTGAGATTTCCACAGCTGTAATGGTCCCTGGAAAAGGTAACAGGAAGTTTAGGTTTGTAGGTTAAAATTTTAGAAGCGGCAAATGCAGCATAGGTAGCACCAATGCTTCATCAACTAGGTAAATTGGGACACCACAATCATGGTAAGATTTTGAAATGTTTTCTTGCATCTTTATATTCAAATTCCAGTCCGAAAGTGGCTTAATTTCATTTATTGTAGCCTGGATAGTCTCTTACCTTGGTATAGCCACAACAATGGGATATCAAAATAAGAGATATATAGGGCTACAATAATTATCTGAAGAATAATTCAACAAATCTGCATTATGAAAATAGGCTTAAAGTTACTAGCCTGAGAGGATTGGTGTAGACACCCAAAATTGTCCAGTCTCAATAAATAAATATTTTATTTATTTAATTATCTAAGCTTAATTCTTCTATTAATTAAATAAATCTTTGTTTATTTAATTAATTCATTTATCCTCTTTTAGCCTTATTTCTCATTTAAATAAATACATTTATTTATTTAAATTGTCCTTTTCCAAAATTAAATAAATATCTTATTTATTTAATTGATCCCACTCCTAATAATTAATTAAATCTTTATTTATTTAATTAATTCATTAACCTTTTCTACCCATGACACATGTCATTCATCTCTTAATTCATACACTACCTACCCTCTCATTATTTTATTATTTCCTCTACCTACCCTTTAATCATAGCCGACCATTTATCTTTTACACCTCTCAATCTTATCCCTCCATTTCATATAGTGTCTTCTATATAAGGAGATGCTTCCTTCATTATCAATTCTAATCAATCTATGCAAAGCCCCCTTGTTGACTACTTGACTACACTACGCTTTTGAACATAGGCGATCCTACTTGCAACCACATTCCGTTCTTTGTTGAGCTCTTGTGCACATAAAATCTAAGAGCAAATATATCAAGCAAGATCAATGGAGATCCAAACCCTATTGGACATGTGATGGTATAATCTTTGTGATTTCATTTGATTTGCATTGTCTTAGGTAATCTTCATATGTTATGGTGGATTTTTGTTGCTGTTAGGCTAGGGTTTTATGGTTGAATCTATTTAGTCTTTCAACATTGTTGTTATCCATTTTCACCATACATTTTGGCACACCCCATGGGACATGGATTTTTGTTAGATCTGCATTTTTTGCAGATTTTTCTAACCCTATATTGTTGTTTTGTCAAACAATTTGGAGAATAACCTTGTGCAACTAAGGTTTTGGACACAAAATCAAGATCTTGGAGAGATTTGATCATATCTCACAAACGGCTTGGAAATTTTGCACCAATTTTTTTTTATAGGTTTAAGAAAGTATTCAAAGATTTGAAGCCAAAAGTCAGAATTTTTGGAGCACATTTGCATTTTGTATTAATTTTTTATGATTTTTCATAAAAAATTAATTTTGAGAGCAATTGAGAGAATTTTTTAGATTTTCTTACATTTTTAGAAATATCTTATAATTATACATAGGATCTACTATTTGTGATTTTAATTTTGATGCAAAATATTTCCCTAAAATTTGGATCTTTAAAAATTAGGGTTTTTTCTTATTTTGATCATATCTCACAAACGGCTTCAAATTTTGACATAAAATGTTTTGTGCAGGTCAGGAAAAGTAGCAGAAGGATTTAATTAAAATTTCATATTTTTGGGATCAATTGTTGAATTTATATGAAGTTTTTATGATTTTTCAAAAAAAATTAATTTTGAGAGCAAATTAGCTAATTTTTCAGATTTTCTTACATTTTTGGAAATCTCTCAGAATTATACATAAGATCTACTCTTTGTGATTTTAAATTTGATGCAAAATCATTCCTCAAAAATCAGATCTTTGAAAATTAGGGTTTTGCATTATTTTACTCATATCTCAAAAATTGTTTAGATTTGTTACAGAAATTTTTTTATGCAGGTTTGGAAGAGCATCAGGACTCTCCAATAAAAATTTCAGATTTTTTGGATCGATTTTGCATTTTATATGAATTTTTTATGATTTTTCATAAAAAATTAATTTTTGGAGCAAATTAGCAAATTTTTTTGGATTTTCTTACATTTCTAGAAATCTCTTGAAATTTAAAAGTGGTTTTTTTTTAATGATGGATCAGATCTTTGAATTGGTCAACAAAACACATTGTTGAAGGCCCCTATTTCACAAAGTCTTTTGGATCTAAAATTTACCTAACTTGTGTGCTTGCAGGAAGGGGCGATCATTTGAAACAATCCAAACTACTAATAAATCTTTGTTGCAGGTCCTTGGCAAGGGTTTTTGGATTTTTATTATGTGCCTTGTTTTCATAGACTAGCAAACACTTCAATTGGTGCACTAAAATTGAATCATTGTCTTTTGTGTCTTGAGCAATAGGCTCTTTTTGTTTAATCTTTAGAGGGTCTGTCTTCCCATGTAGTCATTAGGACTACTAGTGAGAAGAGAACGACCCAAGTGGTAGTGAGGAAAACCCACCTCTTCCAAACCACTATAAACAACTGTATTCATGGTGAAAACTATGGATAACATGTGTTGATTAGTTCATACCGACACTATGTCTCCCCATAAACCCATTTGATCAAATTTATTTGATCAGTTGTAGGGCATAACCCCTACCAGCTGGGAGCCTTCTGTATTTATAGAGCTGAAAGTGCTGCATGTATGGCCACACGAGTGGATGCCCTTACTAGCACCTTTTTGTTTTAGAAGCCCAAATCCTTCTAGTTGTTGGGGTAGGAGGTCGGACCTCTGGTAGCGGCCCACACACATACGGTTCTTAGTAGAGATACAAAGTTCATCATGAGGAGTTTTCATCGGGACTGATGCTTGGCTGACCCAAGAAGTGAGTGTCGAGGGTGGAGCCAATGAGGTCAAGCATCTAAGTATCCGCTCTGAATAGCATAGCCTTGGGGGTAAAACCCCATGTGGGATCAACAACTATTGTCTTGGCCAGCCATAAGAATTGTGCTTGACTAATTTTAAACATTCAAACATTCAAGACGAAACAACAAAACATTATGTCTTTTGTGTCTTCAAGTGTATGCAAAACAATTTTACATCAAACAACACAATTTTCTTCGAGTCATTGTCAGTCTAAACACTTGCAAACATTGAGTCCTCATCAACATTGTGTCCTCTTGTCACGAAGAATAGTCAAACATTCAGATTTGGTCACAACCAACAACTTCACAAATTGAAAAAAGTTTACAGTCCAGCAAACAAGAGCAATCAGTTTCAAAATTCTTGAGCTTCCTAGGTTGTTTCTCCAGGTTTTCATCTAGCATTCAACTTGTCTTTGGGTCTCACAAAGTCCATCATTGCTTTACATCTTGCATTAAATTTATATTTGTCTAAACTTGAGTCAAAAGGTCACTTTCTTGTCCTCATCATACTTTGTCAACAAACTACATACAACAACATTTTGTTAAGTGGTCCCTCATCAAGGTCTATCACCTTTGGGTCTCATTTGGTCTTACTTAGAGTCAAGGTCAACTTACCTCATCAAGAGAAACTATCCTCTCTTTGGAAGCCACACCTACTCTACTACATACATACTTGGTCTTACACTTTGGACATTGCAAGTACACCTCAGATTCATTTACATTCTATCCAACTCTTGGTCTTCCATACTCTTTTCCATTTTCATCTAGTCTCACACATCTCAGTCAATACCTAGTTCATGGTTGAAACCCGTCTTCAAAAATCTAGGAGAGAAACTAAAGAGGCTCAAGAGTCCGCAAACATGAGTTCTTATGAGTATGACAATGATATCTTTTTCAATTCTGATCATACTACATTACCTGACATGGATGCCTATAGAAACATTCCAAATGTTGAGAACATAGACACTACAAACAACAATGATACACACCATGATGATATGGACAACTTTTCCGTACATTCAGCAGAAGTGGAAGACACCATTATGAATCCCCATTTCAATCGATTGGTTGAGGAAATAATGAGGAGAGATAGACAATACTTTCTACAAGTGATGGCACAAAGTGGAGCCAAGATACCTCATGATTTTGACATGTCTCAAATAATGGAAAATCGACCTTTGCAACAAACTCAATCCAACATGGATCAAAGGAGGCCTAATAGTGGAGGCAATCGAGGACCACATATGGTGCCTGAATCACCATCATCTTTGTTTCAAAAACCAGAGGTCCCATACACACATGGTCAAGCATATGATACTCACCTTCGCAGACCATTATGGAAGTCTTATGCAGAGAAATATGCTCAATCACATACCAATGCTAAGGATCAACCACCAAAGCAATTGGATATTCAAAGGCATGCTCAAAATTTGGACACAAGGAAACCCCGCGTCAAATTTGGGGGCAACACATTAGAACATGACATGCCTGTAGAGTATGGTATACATGGACAAAATAGATATTTCATTCCTCAACATGAATCTATACCAAGTGGTCCATATACACAGCATCATTATAGACCTCCTCCATATGAACATGTGTATGATCAATATCATCCATATATGCAACATGCTCCTCCTCCAATTGGTGCCTCAAGCATAGGGTATGGTCCAAGAAGTCGATCTCCACCTAAGAACAATTTGGAGCAACAAATCAAGGACTTACAAAAGAAAATGGAGGACATAAATACACCGAAGCCAACATACACAATGAGAGACATATGTCCTTATCCATTTGACAAGAGCATTCCAATGCCTCCTTTTCCTACATACTTTGTGACGCCTAAATTTGATAAGTATAGAGGAAAAGGGGATCCTAAGGCACACATAAGATAGTTTTTCATAGCTTGCATTGAGGTAGCTTCAGAAGAGACATATTTGATGAGATTATTCCCACAAAGCCTAGGTGATCAAGCTATGGAATGGTTCTCCCAACTTCCACCTGGTATTAAGTCATGGGGTGACTTGGCAAAGGCATTTATTCAACATTTCTCCTACAATATAGAAATAGACATATCAGTCACTACTTTGTGCAACACCAAGCAAAAAGAGGGAGAGTCTTTTGCATCATTTTTACAAAGATAGAGGAATCTAGCCAGCAGATGCTCTTGTGAAATTCCACAAAAACAAATGGTAGAAATTTTCACCCAAAATGTTAACAAAGAGATTGGTTATGACTTAAGGAAAGCTTGTTTGTCCACCTTCAAGGACGTCATTGAAAAAGGCTTAGCAACAGAAAAGGTCCTAATTGAACAAGGAGTCATTAATATATTCAAGGAAAACAAAGATGACGTTAAAGGAAAAGACAAGCCAAGATTTTGGAATAAAAACAAGAACAAAGTCAATGATGGTGTTGTTGATGCCAACACAATGCGACCCAAATTCATCTTTTCGGGATCAAGTTCTACAAACAATCAAGTGAATACTCAAACAACTTCCAGATCACAAAGGAAGTACACCCCATTGGGAGAACCACTTGAGTCAATTTTCAAAAAGCTAGTGGCAAACAAGGTAATCACTATTCTAGATTTTCCTCCATATGAACCAAAGGTTAAACCAAATTGGTGGAATGATGATGAATATTGTGAATTTCATAAGAGCAAGGGTCATAAGACAGGAAATTGCCATCGACTGAAGAACATCATACAAGATCTCATTGATAGAGGTGACATTGAGATTGAAGGACACTCATCCAATCAAGAACATGAGATGTTTAAGGAACCATTCCCAAAACATGACAAGGGAAAAGCTAAAGCCATAGATGATCAAACCAACTATACCAGAGCATCTTATAACTATGATTCAACCATCAATCACATCTCGATGGACAATTATGTCTCTACCATTATCATCAAGGACAAAACCCCTAAGAATTCTACCCAGAGACCCAAGATCATTCTGAAAGGTGTTGGATCTTCTTCCGAACCTACCTCTGAATGTCATGTTACAACCGATCGAGGTAAATTCACTTTGCAAGGTGCTCCAGCTAAAAACACCACTTCCTCATCAACCAAACCTGAGTATGACCTTCTAGAACAATTAGGGAAGACACTCGCGCTCATCTCCATTCTTGAGCTCCTATGCATATCCCCCGCACATAAATCCATTCTTGACAAAATCTTGAGAGATACTTTTGTCCCTACTGATCTGAACGTGGACAAGTTTCAAGCCATGGTGGGATACCTTTCTGTTCCACACTCCGTTACATTCACAAAAGCTGATGACGCCTTTGTAAGTTAGCCACATAATGCACCGTTACACATTGAAGCCTTCATACACAAACATCGAATAAAACGAGTCTTGATAGATGGAGGAGCAGGTCTCAACATTTGTACATTGAGCACTATTAAACAATTAGGATATTCTGATAAAGTTGTGAATTCTACAAACAAAATTACCATCAAAGCATATGATGATGAAGAACATTCATCCAAAGGCACAGTCACCTTGCCTCTCAGAGTTGGGCCGGTTACAAAGGATGTGGTTTGTCAAGTCCTAGACCTGGATCTCACATACAATATATTACTAGGACGTCCTTGGATTCATGAGATGAGTGCAGTCCCATCTACATATCATCGATGTATCAAGTTTCCACACAATGGAGTTGAAGTGACTATCAAAGCGGATCCAAATCCATTCATATATTGCAACAATCTGTGACCTCGATCAAAAATAACAATACCAGTCAATCGAGAGGCTATTCCATCTTCAGCACATGTGGATCCAGAATCCTTGAAAGCTTCTACATCAAAACAAGTAGAGCACAAAGAAAATTTCAAGTTTAAAGACATGGGATGTGGTGAGTATATCTTCCATGTTGATCAACTCCCACTAGCTCCTAAGGTATTCAGTCGACAAGAACAATCTACAAACAATTTGCAATGCCAAGGAATTGGGTGTGAACCACCTAGTGTTGTGGCTACTAAGTCTGAATGCAAATCTCCTCTAGTAGTGCAAGCAACTCTTGATATCAATAGTCCTAAGAGTGGTTCCAATGAAGAATCTATTGAGTGTATCGCCAACCCTCTTGAGAACTCACATAGCTTTACCATATCATCCACTCATTCCATTTCCACTCCACTTCCAGACTTGGATCAACAAGAATCACAAAAGCCCTTAGTCATTGGGGATCAAGAATCAAGCTTTGAAAAGAAAAATATAAAAGTCAATAATAAAGAAAAGTCCTTTAGTCCAAATCAAAATCAAAAGCTACTGGACTCTGCAAAAATCAAAGTCAAGGATAAAAATCCTATGAAGAAAAAAGAACAAGAGTTGATCTCCCCTAATACCAAAATAACTGGGGGCAAAAGTTCTACAATTTCAAGTAAAAAAGAACACTTGTTGATCCTAAGTCTCCATCATGCTATCCTACTTTCACTTCTTTTCATAGTCATAAGCCTTCATAACTCATCTACTTGTTCCACACATCCTTTTCCTTCTGGTGATACATCATGGACCTTTAATGGAGCTTCCTCAAAGGAATTTGTTATCAGTGATACCCAAACTTCTTTAGGTGACACGCATATGGGCCTACGTAGTCCACACACTAGTAATTCTATCCCAGTTCCTTTATCAAGGAAGACAGTCACTCAAGCTACACATCATTCAGTCAAGGAACAATGCAGTTACAATCATAAAGTCAAGCCTCTCACATTTGAGGTAGGTGATTTGATTCTTAGAGAAAACCCCAAAAATCAGCAAGACGGAGAGAAGAAGGGCAAGTTCGAACCAAATTGGCTTGGTCCTTACATCATTACAGCAGCATATGGATCTGGGGCATATCAGCTCTCAACTACAAAAGGTGAACCTTTGGAGGATCCTATCAACAGCATGCACCTTCACAGGTTCTACACATAGCTCTTTGGAATATCCTAATTCAAAAAAATACAAAAAAATCAAAATTTTCAAAAATACAAAAAAATCAAAAATTTCAAAAATACAAAAAAAATCAAAAATACAAAAAAAAATTATAAAACAAAAAAATCGTTACTTGGTGAAAACCTGGCAAACAGGTGCCTTGTGACACAAAAAACATTGAAAAATCAAAAAAAGTAAAGAGAAATAATTTCGTCCAATAGTGAAAACCACTTTGGTGGCACCCTGGGCAAGTACCATGGTGAAAACTGGGTCACCAGCGCTATGCGTAGAGACATTGCTCCTTTCTCCTTCAGGATTCTCTTTCATCACTTCATTTTGCACACACTCACGACCAATTCATCCATAATAAACTTACCCATTCCCATCATGGCTTGTTATTGATCTACCCAAGATTGGTTTGCCATTCATAATAACCTTCATTTTCATCCTTTTTCCATCCATAATAAATCAGCTCCTATCTGTGGCTAAGGCAAATCCTACGTCTAGTGATGGGTGTGGAACTGAGAGCATCGCACGTTTTGAGGAGTACAGTTTCTTCCAGTTTTCTTCAGTTTATTCGTGTACAATCCACAATAAAACAGCACTTGCATCTCCAATCCGCAATCAAGTTCCGTCTTCTCCGCAACAACGTATCGGTTTCCTGGATTCAGTCAGTTTCAGATGATACATAGTAGCAACAACGGGCTTCAACAAATCAAATCTTTCAACAAACTCAAATAAACATTGTGACAACATTATGGTTCAGTGCTATCTATCCTTTTTGTGAAAGTAAACATTGTGACCACAATCAAATAAGACTTATAAAGTGACAAGAGACACTAAATTTGAGGACTACAGTGGATGTTGGTGTCGAGTCTTGGTTTTCTTTTGATTTTATCTTTTGGTGACATATCTTTTAGCTTTTCCAGGATGTCTCTAACTAGAGATTTTATCTCCGGGATGTCTCTGACTAGAAAGGAAAGAATGGGGTATCGTCACCTATTTGTATTTGCTATGTGTGGATTGTCTCTTAGTAATGCTATGACTTGTCCAAGGATATGAGGACATTATGAGTCTAGTGTGAACTGGGGCATTCCTTGCTTGTCACTGTCTTATCTCCATGCAAACAAGTACAATGACTTTCTAGGTTGAACATATGCCTCGATTGTCATAACCTACTTGCCATAATAAAGCTCAATGATGATAACGCACAAGAAGCTCTTTCACTTTCATATATTTTGTCTTCCATCCCCCTTTCTTGATTGACCTCCATCATCCTTCTTGAGTCCATGTAGCCTGCTATCACATGACTGAGTATAATGACATGCCAAAAACATTTGCATTTCATGTAGTTGCACCTGCGTTACCACATATAAGCATTTCATACATACATATAGATATCACAACTGCATCACATCCTACACACAACACATATTAGCAATCTTACATTTTCATCATGAAAATAGTCATTTGCATTATCATATTCATCTGCATTTCATACATTCACATTTGCATTGGCATAACATTTTAAAACATAAAAGAACAAAAATATTGCATTTCCTCATGTACATATTTGCATCCATATCATAAGCATCAGATAGAAACATACATCACATAGGTACGCATGCATATAGCTGCCGCAAAGATGAATCATCTCATATATATATATAAAGTGTCATGATACAATGATGTCAAATACATATGGCTACAAAATCACCCGCAGGTGTCTACATCATCATACAAAATGGTACAAAACTGATACAGAGGAACCCACTGATCACTCCTCCCAACACCGCCAGTAGTGCTAATCTTGTCCATATCATCATGTCCCATGACACATGTCCTGCCCTCATCTCCAGTCCTGGATCTTGAAACACTCATCTCAGTACATCCCTGTCTCCGTCTCGATCATAGGGTACTAACTCCCCATCGATCAGTATCCTGTATACATCCTCTAAGGTGACTGTCATCTCACCCATCGACAAATGAAACATACATGTCTCTGAGTGCCATCTCTTAGCCAACATAGTCAGCAATCCCATGTTCGCCCGAAACTCAGGCACATACAGAATATGTCTCAATCCCATAGCCTCAATCGCAGCTCGGTCCTTGGTTGTCAACTCAGGTCGCAACCTCTGAGTCGATGGGAATCTCTCCTGTGACTCCAGCATAGGCAAATACTCCTGCAGTCACACAAATCAATCATCTTAGTCCTAGTGACACTCACTGTTCATCACAAAGTGTTGCTTCTATCCTAGTGGTACTCCCTGTTTATCACAAAGTACTACGTGTTTTGCACTCCCTGTTCATCACAAGGTGCTGCTCATATTTGCACTCCCTGTTCATCACAAAGTGCTGCTCCTATTGGTACTCCCTGTTCATCACAAAGTACTATGTCTTGGTACTCACTATTCATCACAAAGTGCCTCGATCTATCCTAGTCTTCCCTAGACGACCTGCTTGAGTGTATCCTCTCAGCAACTTATCCAATCAATAGCGTATGTTCATCACAGAACTACTGATTTGTCCTTGAAGACATAAACGTGCCTTCATGACATAAATGCGCTTACAGACTATCCAGACATGCCTAGCACAAACACAGGCATGCCTACATGTTTTTGACATTTTTTGGACCCTATTCTAAGCGCATTTATTACATTACCTAACATGCATTAATGACAACAATAAATGCATCAAAGTACAAGGAGGTTTTGTGGTACTTACTAGCTCTCCTGCCTCTACTGGCCTCTGAAATCGGCGAACGTGATTGAATCTGTGAGCCATTGCCATTGCTGCTGACTGCTGCTGCTCTATCTCGCTCTGCACTCTGCTCTCGTGGATGTGTGGATGACAATGAGGATGTATTTTCCCTCGTGGTCTATCTTATAGACTACCCTAGCCCTAGCCCTCATCTCCCGAATTAGTCTTCATTATCCCGTGACTCTGTCACTCTATCCGGTCAGTCCATTCTAGCCTTTCTTTCTTATTGAGAGATTGTCTGCGATCTTCTCAAACATTTTCATCCAATCTCTCGAGGGGGCATATCATTCCCATCTTGGGGCAACTCTGTATCACTTCATCTTATCTTCTTTGAAATAACGCGACAAGCCGCATTGTCTCAAAGAGGGGCAAAATGTAGACACCCAAAATTGTCCAGTCTCATTAAATAAATATTTTATTTATTTAATTATCTAAGCTTAATTCTTCTATTAATTAAATAAATCTTTATTTATTTAATTAATTCATTTATCCTCTTTTAGCCTTATTTCTCATTTAAATAAATACATTTATTTATTTAAATTGTCATTTTCCTAAATTAAATAAATATCTTATTTATTTAATTGATCCCACTCCTTCTAATAATTAAATAAATCTTTATTTATTTAATTAATTCATTAACCTTTTCTACCCCATGACACATGTCATTCATCTCTTAATTCATACACTACCTACCCTCTCATTATTTTATTATTTCCTCTACCTACCCTTTAATCATAGCCGACCAATTATCTTTTACACCTCTCAATCTTATCCCTCCATTTCATATAGTGTCTTCTATATAAAGAGATGCTTCCTTCATTATCAATTCTAATCAATCTATGCAAATCCCCCCCGTTGACTACTTGACTACACTACGCTTTTGAACATAGGCGATCCTACTTGCAACCACATTTCGTTCTTTGTTGAGCTCTTGTGCACATAAAATCTAAGAGCAAATATATCAAGCAAGATCAATGGAGATCCAAACCCTATTGGACATGTGATGGTATAATCTTTGTGATTTAGTTTGATTTGCATTGTCTTAGGTAATCTTCATATGTTATGGTGGATTTTTGTTGTTGTTAGGCTAGGGTTTTGTGGTTGAATCTATTTAGTCTTTCAACATTGTTGTTATCCATTTTCACCATATACATTTTGGCACACCCCATGGGACATGGATTTTTGTTAGATCTGTTTTTTTTGTAGATTTTTCTAACCCTATATTGTTGTTTTGTAAAACAATTTGGAGAAAAACCTTGTGCAGCTAGGGTTTTCGACACAAAATCAAGATCTTGGAGAGATTTGATCATATCTCACAAATGGCTTGGAAATTTTGCACCAAATTTTTTTTACAAGTTGAATAAAGTATCAGGAGGTCTTAATCCAAAATTCATAATTTTTGGAGCACATTTTCATTTTTTATGAATTTTTTTGATTTTTTATAAAAAATTAATTTTGAGAGCAAATGAGAGAATTTTTCGGATTTTCTTACATTTTTGGAAATCTCTTCATATGTTATGGTGGATTTTTCTTTTTGTTAGGCTAGGGTTTTGTGGTTGAATCTATTTAGTCTTTCAACATTGTTGTTATCCGTTTTCACCATATACAATTGGTTTGCCTAAATATCCTGCACCTACTTTTGATTTGTGTAGCCTGGGTCTGATCCTTCACAAAGGCCAAATCCAGGAGCATAAACAAAAGTTGGCAATATTAAGACTATTTGGTCAAATCTTGCTCCAGCATAACCAAAATCAGAATATACATCATGTTTTTATTAAAATCTTTATTTTGTGGTTAGGAAAGATTGGTTTCCAAAGGGAAATTGCATGTTAGGCAAAGTCTAACTTCATAGTCGAACGTTCATATGATATAAAAGATTGATTTACACTAACAGTTCTGCCAAGTGTTTGAGCTATAATAATGCAGGATACCTGGGATGATCAAGGAGAGAGCATAAACAACCAAGGACCAACCTCTAAACTTAATTGATAGAAGCTAATGGATGATCAACTGTTTATCAATGTTACAACTTGGGCTTGTAAGGGGAGAAAATAAAATACTCCCTACCTGAACACCCTAGCCCGGGCTGACGATGTATTAAATCTAAAATTAGTTATTTTGTTGGACTATGATCCTAGGCAAGGCCGGAGGTTTTCTCACCTCCACTCTTTCCTACCGGCACCCGCATGAGTGGAGTAGTGTATATTTCTAAATGATTAATAAATTCTTGGCCTCGGCCTTTTATCGAAAAAAAAAAAAAATAGTTAAAAATATTTTTTTGGCTTAAAGTTTCAAGTTATCAATATACACAAAAAAATGAAGAAAAATAGGTAAAATTTACTATATAAAGTGTGACATCTCATGTAACTTCAATTTCAACATTTTATCAACAACTAAATTATAGCATTTAATTTATAAGAAAGTATATTCAAATAATTTTTTTAATTTTGTAAAAAATTACAAACATAAAATACACAAAAAAAATACATTTTATTAGATTACATCATTTCAAAATTTAAAAAATATATTTCACTTTCTATTGATTCAACTTAAAAAGCTGAATCAGCATTGGCCATTTCTTTTATAAAAGTGTGACATAGTTTTGTACTTTTACCTCACAAAGTTTAACATTTGAGGTTTCCTTGTTCATGAGAGGATAGAAAACTTAGTAATTTATTTTGTGTTCGAGGGGTCATAAAAAATACATCAGCAAAATTGGCACTAGATGGAAGGTAGTGAACGCCAAATGCTGGAACTTATCAGTTCACATTTGAATAAGTTATCTTAAGCCCTTTTTACTCTCTTCTACACATCAACAAAATTACCACAAGGAAGGGGAGAATGTTGGATCATCAACAATATTTGGAAAAGAAAGGGGTGTGTCCATGTGCATGTTCAAATCTACATTAGGATAGAACTAATAATAGCATTCAAAAGTCAAATTTGAGATATGATAGATCTCTTTTATGTTGAAAGCTCCTAAAAAAAGGTAGAAATTTTGAAAATAAAAAAAATGAAAAAATACAAAAAAAATTCTCAATGGATGGGCAACAGTTTTATGTTTCTTGTGGTCAATATTATCATCAAGTTGATATTCTTTAGCTTTGGCGGACCTAAATAAATAGTTTCATCCACGAAGTTTGTCCAAGTTTCCATTACCAAGCCATGGGGGGTTCACTTAGCTAACCTATGTTATAGCATTTACATTCATGGCATACTAAAGAATCCCCCTATTTTCAAAAATTATTTTTCCCTAAACTCCTTTTTTTCACCCCTTCCCAATACACAACGAAAATTAAAAGCCCTCCTACTTTCACCAAATATTGTATTTTTTCATAGTCAGAATTAAAAATGCCCCTATTTTTACAGATAGGCAATATATTGCTCCCTCATTTTTGGGATATCAAATCCCCCAATATGAATGCACATGATATAATATTGCCTAGCTAGTGAAGCCCCCGTGTACCAAGAAAATGTAGAATCTTGATGTACAATTGAGCAAGATGAGATGCGTTGCTTGATATTTTTGTCAATAATGGAGTTAGAACTACAAGAAAATATCTTCATTTCAAATGTTCCCAAGCTAGTGATGTTTGAGGAAACCAATGATTTCAATTTGCTACAAATTAATGACACATTCACAAGAACTTAAGCAAGGATTGAGAAGTAGTTATGTGATAATGAATTGTGCAAAGAAAATATATTACTACCTTGTTGGTATAATATTCAAATTGTACCTCATTCAGTGTTTAGATTTTCATTGTGTGAAGAATCCATCAACCAAGTCAAAGTCGAATTTGGACTACCTGTACTTTTAGAGGAGTGCATTATAGACAAAATTTGGAGTGCACACCTACAAGATGAGAAGTATAAAAGAGAAATAAAAGAGTGTATTACAACATCAATTCACAATGATAAAAATTAGCCTAGTGATCAAAGTATTGTACTGAAGGATGACTTTTCATGCATTGCACCAAAGGAAGAATGCATTAAAGTGGAAGTCAAGGAAATAATTAAAGATATTCAAGTTAACAATATAGTGGCAAGTGATGATTGAGGTTTGGAAGTTTTGAAACAAGAAGACCTACAAGTTTCTACTAGTGTAAATCATTAAAGAATTGAGAAGGAGAACTTAACAAAAAGAATAGGCAACTTGATGAATTGGCATGATCCAATATCACTTAATGCTTTATCAATCAAGGAAGAATGTAATGACTCAAATAAATTTCAATAAGAGGGAGGAATTATTGGTGAGCATTCATTTATACAGTAAAGAGAAGATTAAAATGAAGAGTGTTAAGCCATCCCAAGAGAAGAAATTTTAAGTATCCTTGAAGATGAACAAATGGAAGTCCAAAACAATAAGAAAATTTTCACAATGTAAGAAAAGAATGAAAATCGATTAGAAGTAGCACTACAACCAGAGAAATTGTATTTGAAAAAGAAATCAAGATGATATTTGAATATCAACCTTTCAAAGAGGCCTTAGTTTTCGAGAATATTCTTATAGAGTTGTACCAAGATTCATGGTTTATGCAACATGAAGATAGATGGATAGGAGAAATATCCAACATACATGAGTTCAAGTTTGAGCATGAAATTCTTAATAGAAAAATGGAACAGATCCAAGAGAAATGATACATCACCATTTGCAACCTCCTAAAGTTACTAAGGATTTCTTACAAGAATCTCTATTCAAGGATAAATCACACTAGGTTTTTTCTTTCCTTCCCAGTAGTTTTGAAGGTAATCAATTTGATTTTGGGATTTTAGGAAAAAAAAATTGTGTATGGATTAACCATGGACAAAATGAGTTGCCTCGATTGTTGAATTTTTATAAAGATTTCATTCAGTACAAAAATTGCATAATGATAGGTTATTTCTCTAAGTTTAAGGATCAACTTGCAAGCCTTCGAACCATAACCAATACCATGTTACTATTGAATATTTTGAGAGATCATGCAAGGTCATGTCCATATTTATGTCTTTTGAGTCTTATTTGATCTAGGTTTTTTATACATAGCTTAGTTTGATTTTCAGTTTTATAGTAGGTTTCCTTTCTATCTGTTTTAGTATAGTTTGCTTGGTTTAGCTTAGTTATTAGTTTTCCTTGGGTCATTCGGTTCAATAAGTTGGTTTTCTTTAGTTTATTTTATTTTAGAGTTATTGTAATTGTGTATTTTTGGTTTTCTTTATGGTAAATTTGTTTGTTAGAAATCCATTGTGTTCTTTTTGCATACACTTACACAATTCTGATTTTATATCCAATTTATTTCCTAGATGATCATTTATGAAGTTCTTTAGAGTTCGAGGTTATTTTTCTCTAGCTTTAGATCATTTCATTAGGATTTGTCCTTGAATCAGAAAGGAATCATTTATTGTGCCTTGATACTTAAATATTTTCATTATTATAATTTTACACATTATTCAATAGCTCTAAGTCATTGTGACTTCTTAAGAGAAATGGTGGCTAGTTAAAAATATTAAATCCAACTTCAGTGCTGCTATAATTATCAAACCCATATGAGCCTCACTTCTTATGCTCATCGAAGTGAAAGAGTGAAAGAAGAAAAGAAATATCGAAAGAAAAGAAACAGAGAAAAAATAAGAAAATGAAAAGAAAAAGAATATCGAAATTTTGGCTTTGGGAAAATGTGAATAAATTCATTGGGTCTATTGATGTATGTCTTGAAATGGAGATTCCATGAGAATTATAGTGATAACCTAGTCAAGGCTATGGATGCTTGACTGGTAGCAAGGTGATATCTATGATGCTTTTGAAGTTAGGACTACTCATGTAGATTGTCATGGTGGATTCAAAGAGTTACAATGGTCTTGTGAAATGGAATGAATACATTTGCACACACCTGGGTAATCAAATATGAAGTGACTTGATCTAATTTTTAAATTTTTACCCTTTTGAGTATGTTTCCTAATTGCTTGATAGGTTTGAATGAATTAGCCAAAGGTTCCGAGTGTGGATTGAGTCTTTATTATTGAAATGTTTAGGAACATTTTTTTGGAATCAACTCCCGTGTTGTGTTGTAAACACAAATACCCCATTGCAAATGGGGAGGCCCACTTTTTTTCTTTCTAATTTAATTATTTTTCTTAGTTCTATCTTGGCAATAATTTCTTAGTCTTTAGCCTTTGTTTGTGAAAAGGGTTTCCATCTTGTTAGTCTAGGAAAGAAAAGTGTTGATTGGTCCTTGAAGTGACTTAAAATACAAAGTTCATCCTTAGGGTGTGGTCAAATCAAGAATTTAGGTCCTATTATAGGATCTATGAACACGTATCAAGACTAAAATTAGCGATGAGATTGTGAGAGTGCAAAATATTGTCAATATTACAAATGTTGGAATAGTTATCAAAGTGCCAAAAGTGTTACAAAATTTGTCGGGAGGATTGAGATTTTGAAAGTACTAAGTGTTGACAAATGACTTGTCAAGGTTGGATTTTTTGACCTTGATAGGATAAGAAATAAGGTGTAATGGTGAAAAATTAGGGTTTCCATCATTAGATGTATGAAAACTGCTAATTTTATGACTTAAGGACCATTACATTCAAAATAGGGTTTTGATCCAATAGATATAGTCACAAACCAACAAAGATTAAGATTGATAATTCTGATTGGATCAGAGGTTTTGATGGTGTGAATTAATAAACCCTCTTTTGTAAGTTGAATTATTGAAATTAGGATAAATGTGTGGTGAATTTTCCCTACCAAATCAAGTCCCCATTGACATAAAATCCAATATGTGGTGAACGGCTCCAGCTCCTGCATTGGTGCATGGATAAGGTTGTCGTGAATTTCACATTTAGGACACTTCTTAGTGAATTGATAGGACTCTCTTTCCATTATCGGCCAGTAATATCCCATTCTTAGAAGTTTCTTGGTGAGAGTAGGACCACTTGAATGCATACCACAAATACCCTCGGGAAGCTCATGTAAGGCAGAGTTAGATTCGTTAAGATCAAGGAATCAAAGAAGAGTACTATCTAGACCTCGACGGTAAAGTGTGTCAGTGGTTAAGGTATAGTGGGCGGCTTGCCAGATGAAGCTGCATTTTTTGTTGTGAGATAGGTCGATAGGGAGAATATTATTTTTGAGATAATCATAGATCATCTTGTATAGAGGTGAATATGAACCGGTTAGGGCATAGATGAATTGAAATACGAAATTGTCATAGGCTAGGGAAAATAATTGCTCTTCTACCAGGAACTCGTAACAACTCTATTTATCTAGAATTTGCAGTAGTGAAGCAATAGTGGCCATTGCATCGGCAACTCTGTTGTCCAATCTTGGAATTTTCTCAAAGGTGATGTGCACAAAGTACTATTTGAAATCATCCACCATTCTTTTGTAAGGCATTATCTTATCATCCTTTGTCTGATAGTCATCATTGATCTTATTGATAAATAATTGAGAATCCCCATAGACTCTTAATTCTGTGATTCTCCATTCCACAACCATTTTGATTCGTGAATTATTGAAATTAGGATAAGATCTTGGAATGGAAACATTAGTCTATAAGATCTTGGAATTGTGTGTCCCTCTGGAGTGACGAACAAGATGCCAACACCGGATTCATGTTGTGTATAGATCCATCAAAGTCCAAGGTCCATTGTTTGGGGGTGATAGTGAGTACATCCATGTTTGGAAATTCCACCTGTAGTGGTTGTTGGTCTGGTAGTGGTGCTTCTGCCAGTTTATCTGCAATTACTTGTCCTTTGATAGCCCGACGTTCTGTGTACTGGATATCAAACTCACTCAGAATCATGACCCACTTAGCTACTCATCCTATAAGAGCTTCCTTGCTGAGTAGATATTTGAGAGGATCATTTTTTGTTACCAGCTTGATTGTGTGGGCTAACATATAGTGGCGGAACTTATGAGAGGTGAACACCACTGCTAAGAAATTTTTCTTGATGAATGTATAATTTATCTCATATCCGTTTAAAGTCCTACTGATGTAATAAATAGCCCATTTTTTGCCTATTGGATCATCTTATGCTAGTATTTCCCCCAATGATACTTATGTTGTTGATATATAGAGAATGAGCGGCTTGCTTGCTATCAGAGGTACGAAAACTAGTGGATTCATCAGATATTGTTTGAGCTGGTGAAATGATTCCGCACACTTGTCTTTCCATCTAAAAGGTATATTCCTATGCAGTAGATGATTGAATGGGAAACATTTATCTACCAGTTGAGTGATGAATCATCTGATGGATTACAGTCATCCTTGTAGAGATTTAAGTTGGATAATGTTCTTGGGAGGTGGCATTTCCATGATAGCCTATATCTTTGTTGGATCTACTTTGATCCCCTTTTCTAATACAATGTAGCCTAATAGTTTTCCTGATGTGACCTCGAAGACACACTTCTTAGGGTTTATTCTGACCTTTAATTGCTCAAATTGTTGGAAGATTTTATCTAGTATGCCCAGGTGTTCTTCTTGCGTGAATGATTTAGCCAGTAAATCGTCCACATAGTCCTCCATGAAGGTATGCATCATGTCATGGAAGATTGTTGTCATGGCTCTTTGATAAGTTGCTCTAGTATTTTTCAAGCCGAAAGGCATGACGTTCCAACAATACGTTCCCCATGGATAGGTGAACACAATTTTATCTTGATCTTTTGGAGCTATCCTAATTTGATTATAGCCAGAGAAGCCTTCCATTAATGATAACATTGTGTGGCCTACTGTTAGATCCACAATTATGTCAATGATTGGCAAAGGAAAGTCATCCTTCGAACATGCTTTGTTGACATCTCTAAAATCGATGCATATTCGGATACTTTTGTCAGGTTTTGAAACTAGTACAATGTTTTAGATCCATTGAGCATAGTCTATAGGTCGGATGAATCTAACATCTAATAACTTCTTTAGTTCTGCTTTGACCAGTAATGCCACATGTGGATTCATCTTTCTTAATTTCTTCTTGACCGACTTAGCTCCTAGAGCGATGGATAAATGATTCATGACTAGATTTGGATCTATTCTAGGCATGTCAGCATAAGACCAAGCAAAACTGATTTTCTTTTCCTTGAAGAATTTGATAAATTTTGGTTGCTCTTCTTCTGTGAGTGATTATGCCAAATGTATGGTTTTGACTATTGCTTCAATACTGATGTTTATTGATTGAGTTGGCTCAATCAATATTGGTGACCTTTCTTGATAATGCTTAGGAAGAGTGTCAATTCTCCCATCTTTAGGTGCCTCAAAAAGGTTTTCACCCTTAGATGCATCCTTTATTTTTACTTTTTTGTGATCTAATATTTCTATTGACTGGTTTTCACCATTAGATCCTTTGTTTATTTTATTTTTGCAACTGAGAGACTTGGCACTCACCTGATTGTAGATATCGTTATTTTGTTCACTAGTAGACCACTTTTCTAGGTTGACTCAACATAGGTATTGGACAATGGATTCATCTTTTGGGAATATTGGTATTTCATGATGTTCGGGTTCTTCCCATACTATGAGATCATGATATATGAGCAGTAAGGAGTCATTTGGTGGGTTAAGATCAGCCTCTATAAGTATCATGATGGAGTCATCATTATAGTTATTTGGGATACTGGTGAGGTCTATGACATTTTTGAGGTCTTCGATGGTATTATCTTCAATGTTGCATTGTTCGTATTATCGCTGCTCGTTCTCACTAGCCTTGTAGATATGTCGTGGTCTGAATTCAAGTGGTCAAGATTTTGAGCCTCGTCCTTCTTGAGAAAAGGGTGTGTATTCATGAATGGTATCCACCTCAATATCCTCAGTAATATCAGAACAACTATCCCACTCATATTCATTGGAATCGGTGTCAGAATCATTGTCCCGGGTTACCTCATTGTATCTGACAGGTATGTTGTATGGTGATAAAAGATCACTAATGATTGATATCAGTTTAACAACTTGTTCTGATTCAGGATCGGTGCTTGCTTGTACTCTCTGCATTTGTTCGTACAATGTTTCCCTTCTGTGAGTAGCAATTTCTTCAAGTGATGGTTTCACCTTGGTTTTATTAGGTTCTTGTACATGATGCACTTTCTTATAAGAAGATTCTTCCCTTTGAATGGCTAGTTCCTCTTTCCAGTTCTCATTTCTTGATGCTTTTTCTCTTTCCTTGTTGTTTCTGCTTTTTGGTGTAGTGCTTCTTGCCATGAGTCTTCATTATATTTTTTCTTTTCTCTCCATTGAGGTTTTTGATGGTTATTTTGCTTCTGCATAGGCAGCACATGTTGTCCATACCCAAGTCTTGTTTTGTCTCTTGCAAATTGTGAAGGAGGTTGCAAGGGTTATATAATGCCTTCTTGGTGCTTTCTAGTATGTCATTTTCCTTTGTATCCCATTCCTTGCATGATCCAGAACCCATTTCCATATTGTTTTGTTGGTACGACCATTTCTATGGTAGCTGATCTGACTTCTTCTTTATCCTTGTATAGCCAACTAAGGATGTCTTTCTCTTTTGATTCATTAGCTAGTGTGCCCAGTTGGATAAAATTATCATCAAACTTGCTGATGGATTGGGTTTCCTGATGTCTTGATGTGGAAGGTTTTCCATAAGATTTTGGTGATGTTGGCAATTTAGATAGACATAAGGGTTCAAAAGAGTACTCCCCCATGCCTTGGTCCTTGATGTTCATCTTTTATTTGAAGTCTATGGATAGAGACTTGACTTCTTTTTTATGATTGGATGTTGAGGAATCTTTAGCCTCCCTATTATGTGGAACCAAGCTATCTTGAGTCATCCCCATAGCATTTCAATACTAAAAAGGGTTATTATCTGCAGATATTGAAATTTCATGTCCTTTGTAAGGGAACTTGATACATTGATGGTATGTGGAAGGCACCTCTTGCATTTCATGGATCCATGGACGACCCAATAGTATATTGTATGTCAAGTCTATATCCAAGACATGGCACATGGTGTCTTTTTGTACATGACCTACCTGAATGGGTAGTATTACAGTTCCTTTGGATGACATCTCTTCATCATCATTGGGTTTGATGGTGATTTTATTTTTCAGATCAATAGACTGCTCAGAGAAGCCTAATGCATGGATAAGATTTAAAGTATAGATATTGAGACCAACTCCTGCATCTATTAAAACTCTTTTTACTCAATGCTTATAGACCAAAACTTCGATATGGAGTGGGGTGTTATGCAGATGATTCAAGGAGACATCATCATGTTTGAAAAAATATATTTTATGCGGCCACGTCATATGGGCCACCATGGCTTGGAATCGATCAATATCCAGATCATTTGGAATGTTTGTTTCGATAAGTGCTTGTTCTAAGATATGCTTGTGTTTTGGAGAGAGTTTGAGTAACTCAAGTATAGATATTTGAGTGGGAGATCTTTGTAGTTGGTCAACCAAGTTATATTGAGTCTTGGGGAGAGTTGTTGATGTGGATGCATTCCCTTTCAAGACATATTTTTGCGCTCTGGTTGTCACATTTATCTACACATGTTCTTGTTTGTCTTTGATTTTTATGATATTTACTTGATTGTCATATGTCGATATGTGATTGATGGTGTTCTCGTATAGGTGATTAATATGAGCTCCTTTGATATTTTTTGATGTTGATCCTCCTCCTTTGTCATAATTGGGAAGAGGATTTTTGAAGGCTTCATGGTCACCATTCATTTTGTAACCATCAACTGTTAAATTGTCCTTGTCTATCATGTCCTGAACTATTTTCTTTAGCCTCATGCAATCATTTGTGTTATGTCCTTTGCTTCAATGAAAATCACAATAATGTGAGTCATTCCACCAAGTTGGTTTGACTTGAGGTTCAAAATTGCTTGTGGCTAGCAATGTGATGATCTTATTCGTGAAGAGTTCCCTAAAAACTGATTCTAAGGTTTGTCCTAATGGTGTGTATATGCATCAATATGGGAAAGTATTGGTGTTGCCTCTCAGGTTTGTGTTGTTTTCTTGGTTAGCGTTATTACCTTGGTTAGTGTTATCGTTGCCTTGATGATTTTTGTTGGTGTTTGATGTTGAAGCTCCTTGATTCGTATTTCGTTGATAAGTGTTAGTGCCTTGATTAGCATTTTTTTATCATTATTGGATGGTGGGTTGCCTGATAAAGTCAACACTGGTTGTTCAGACTTCACATTGTTGGCATAAATTACCCCATCATTAACAATGTTTTTGTTCCTTGTCCAAAGTGTTGTTATTGTTTTGATTATTAAAGGTGTTAGTATTTGATGAATTAACACCTTCCTTAAAGAACTTTAATGTTCCTTTCTTGATGCAAGCTTCCTCTACTTGGATACCATTTTCTATCAATTTCGCAAAAGATGGTATGCATTGGAGTTTTAGTTGATAACTCATCTCACTATTCAGATTATCGATAAAGATTTCCATCTTTTCCTTTTTAGGCACATCTCAGAGATATCTCAAAATCATGCTCCTCCACCATTGTAGAAACACCATGAATGTTTCATTGCTCTTTTGTTTTTTGTTACACACATCCAACATGGTGATTGTGTGTTAAATGTTATAGGAGTATTATGTTATAAATTTGTTTACCAACTCATCAAATGATCTGATGGGAGGTGTAAGTTTAGACAACCACTCCATTGTTTTCCCTCCCAAACTTATTGGGAATAATCTCATTAAGTAAGTGTCATCGTGAGAAAACTCTAAGCTCATGTTACAAAATTCTTGAACATGATCACAGGGATCACTTTTACCATTGTACTTGTTGTACTTTGGTATATCTGAATTTGGGGGAAAAGGTACCATATTCAATCTACTATCAAAAGGATAAGGACAGATTTTGTCCAAGGAGTATCATACTATAATTCCTTGTTGCAAGTCCTACATTTATCTTTGCAGTGTTTGGAGTTGTTGTGTAAGAGCGGCCATGGGTGCATTTGTCCTTCGATGGGGAGCTTCCCCTCATTCATTAAGATTGTCCCGATTGCGAGAATGGTCTTTTTCATGGGTGTTGTCTTGTTCATGGGTGCGATCTTGGTTGCATATGTTTTCTGGATCATGTGTCTCTTCTTCTCTTTTTTGTTCTTGATAGGCATAGTTTCTTGACCTTGTTCTTCAAATTCTCTCATCTATATTCCTTAAGTTTTTTGTATCGAAATCTTCAGGAATGTTGACTCCCTTGCTAGTTAGCATGAGTAGATATTTTTCCTTATTTGCTTCTATAATTCTTTCTACAAATTTTTGGAAAGCCGCATTTTCTTGACATTCTTGGAGAAGTTCTTTAGTGATCTCTGTTTCTCCCACATTTTCATACTCATCTAAAGGATTGGACAATCTATGAGCCATACTCGATTCTGGTTGTGATTCCGTCTTTTTGTTTCTCTGAGATCGAGTGATAGCAGGCATTAATATATCTCTACTGTGATGAATTCTTCTTCTTCTCTTGTGGTTCTTGGTGGAGTTGGTGGCTCAGGCCGAGCTTCGTTATAAGTGATAAGGAACTTTGGGAACAAAGCGGGGTTAAGTCTTCCTCCACTATTTAGGCATTGGTTGAATGTCACTTTCTGAATGTATGCCCTACTTCTCAAAGGCTCTTTGTAAAATTCATTTGCTTTTCCCTGGATATACAATCGCATATGATGCAAGATGCGTGATGTGATGCAAAGAGATGACGATTGATATAGAGAAATTTATTCCTTTTTATAAGTGCCTTAGAACTAGGTTGTCTCTTCTTTAATTTAGTTTTTTGATGAAGACTTATTCTTCTCAAAATATGAGGAGTGGTCATACACAAATGATCAATGTTTGATGTTGATGTTTGGATATGGATACTTCATTTGGAAACTCAAGTTTACTTTATCAAGTAGAGGTTTAGTTTGATTTTCTTCTATGACAAAGTGTGTCAAATGATATGGATAGAGTCTCCCGATATGGAAACTTGATTTGACAACTTGAGGACCCAAGTACGTATTGTTTTGATATGATCTGTTGGATGGTGGAACTTTGATCACTATTCTGATACTCCTTAATTTTGTTGGATGAAATCTGATCTCAAGCTAGTTAATGATTTGAAAACTCATTCTAAGAGTGCTTTGTTGGATTTGGAAATTTTCTCACTAATGATCTTTTTCGAATTTTTTTTGCTGGATTTGCTAAAAGACCCAAAAGGGTATTTGAAATTGTTGATAAAATTTTTCCAAAGTGACTAGTTAACTCTCTATTTTTCACTAATTTTGACCATGTGCTAAGATAGAGAATTGATGTGCTAAAGGAAGTTCTCGAAATGCTATAGAATGTTCGCTATGCGTTATGTTGCCTTTCCCACATGCTATTTCATATTGTTTGATAATAAAATTGTTGGATAGGTCATGCACTAATATGTCCCTATTACACGCTAAGGTTTAGTATGTATGCATTATAATATGGTTTGAACGTGCTAGGTTGATGCTTGAATTTTCTACAATGATATTGATAAGTGCTATCTGAAATTTTACCAGTCTGACACTGGCCATGCGCTAAGTTGAGTGATGAAAGTGCTAATTTTTGGTGTGAATGTGCTATTGAATGTTTGAGATGCGCTAAGTTGTTGTCCCTGTGCACTAACTGTCTTGTTTTATTTGTTTGATGCTTTTGTTGTGATGTTGAAAAATAACACTTGTGATTTGATGGATGATTTTCTAAAAATGACTTGAAAACATAGCATATAGAAGAGATAACAATTTGTCTATGCTAAACAAGTAGTGTATTTTCTTTTGAGGATGTTTTCAAATCCTCGATGTTTTCTCTGGTTTGGATTACAAAGAAGACATATCAAGAAGAC